>NC_143073.1:20662500-20807500 GCF_052426305.1 Pelodiscus sinensis
AGATGGTAACTGGGCAGCCAGAGCTGCAGGGACCCAGCCCTCACCCCCTTTCCCTGGCTTTGGGGTGGGGGCTGTGGCTAAGGCACCAGGGGCCAAGCACTCCTGAGTTCTCTCCCTGGCTAGGGGAAAGGAGTGGGACCTAGAGGTTAAAGCAGCGGGCTGGGAGCCAAGATATCGCGAGCCAGGGAGAGGAGCCAGCTCCTTTCCCCCTCCCCCGGCTTACCTACTGGAGCCCGTTCCCCTTCCAGAGCTGGGGAGAAAACAGCTCTGAGCTCACGTCCATTCCAGTCGGGTACGCGCCCCACGTGCACTGGCACCAGAAGACTTTTCCCCAGCTGCATCAGCTCCAGTGCCCCTGGAGTTGGCCTGGTGGATGGGCACCTGCTGACCCACCCCCTCCTCCCTCTTTGCCAGCCACTGCCAGAGAGGCGGGGGGCACAAGCAGCCCGCCCCAAAGAACAAGCGTTAGGCCAAAATCAGGAACCGTCTTCTTCCTGGAGAACCTGCTCACGTGCCGGCCCCCAGGAACCCGGGCCACCGTCAGCCAGTGGAGGCAGAGTTCCTGGGGTACGTGGAGGGCGGCATCGTGCCCTGCTGGCTGTGTACGGGCTCAGTGCACCGTGAGCTTGTGACTACCCTGCAGACAACGGCCATCAGAGCGAGCCCTGCGCCCCGCCAAGGCCTCTGACCACATGCAGTGCGCTGTTCGGTGCGGGGGGGACCTTGGCCAGGCCATAGTGCATGCAGTGCGCTGTTCGGTGCGGGGGGGACCTTGGCCAGGCCATAGTGCATGCAGCGCGCGCAGTGGGGTGCGCTGTTCGGTGTGGGGAAAGAGGGGGCCGGGCCAGAGCGCACGCAGTGGGGTGCGCTGTTCGGCGTGGGGAAAGAGGGGGCCGGGCCAGAGCGCACGCAGTGGGGTGCGCTGTTCGGCGTGGGGGCCGGGCCAGAGCGCGCGCAGTGGGGTGCGCTGTTCGGTGTGGGGAAAGAGGGGGCTGGGCCAGAGCGCGCGCAGTGGGGTGCGCTGTTCGGCGTGGGGGCCGGGCCAGAGCGCGCGCAGTGGGGTGCGCTGTTCGGCGTGGGGGCCGGGCCAGAGCGCGCGCAGTGGGGTGCGCTGTTCGGTGTGGGGGCCGGGCCAGAGCGCGCGCAGTGGGGTGCGCTGTTCGGTGTGGGGGCCGGGCCAGAGCGCGCGCAGTGGGGTGCGCTGTTCGGTGTGGGGAAAGAGGGGGCTGGGCCAGAGCGCGCGCAGTGGGGTGTGCTGTTCGGCGTGGGGGCCGGGCCAGAGCGCGCGCAGTGGGGTGTGCTGTTCGGCGTAGGGGCTGGGCCAGAGCGCGCGCAGTGGGGTGCGCTGTTCGGTGTGGGGGCCGGGCCAGAGCGCGCGTAGTGGGGTGCGCTGTTCGGTGTGGGGGCCGGGCCAGAGCGCGCGCAGTGGGGTGCGCTGTTCGGTGTGGGGAAAGAGGGGGCTGGGCCAGAGCGCGCGCAGTGGGGTGTGCTGTTCGGCGTGGGGGCCGGGCCAGAGCGCGCGCAGTGGGGTGCGCTGTTCGGCGTAGGGGCTGGGCCAGAGCGCGCGCAGTGGGGTGCGCTGTTCGGTGTGGGGGCCGGGCCAGAGCGCGCGCAGTGGGGTGTGCTGTTCGGCGTGGGGGCCGGGCCAGAGCGCGCGCAGTGGGGTGCGCTGTTCGGCGTAGGGGCTGGGCCAGAGCGCGCGCAGTGGGGTGCGCTGTTCGGTGTGGGGGCCGGGCCAGAGCGCACGCAGTGGGGTGCGCTGTTCGGTGTGGGGAAAGAGGGGGCTGGGCCAGAGCGCACGCAGTGGGGTGCGCTGTTCGGCGTGGGGGCCGGGCCAGAGCGCGCGCAGTGGGGTGCGCTGTTCGGCGTGGGGGCGGGGTGGGGCGGGGCCGGGCCAGAGCGCACGCAGTGGGGTGCGCTGTTCGGCGTGGGGGCCGGGCCAGAGCGCGCGCAGTGGGGTGCGCTGTTCGGCGTGGGGGCGGGGTGGGGCGGGGCCGGGCCAGAGCGCGCGCAGTGGGGTGCGCTGTTCGGTGTGGGGGCCGGGCCAGAGCGCGCGCAGTGGGGTGCGCTGTTCGGTGTGGGGAAAGAGGGGGCTGGGCCAGAGCGCGCGCAGTGGGGTGTGCTGTTCGGCGTGGGGGCCGGGCCAGAGCGCGCGCAGTGGGGTGCGCTGTTCGGCGTAGGGGCTGGGCCAGAGCGCGCGCAGTGGGGTGCGCTGTTCGGTGTGGGGGCCGGGCCAGAGCGCGCGCAGTGGGGTGCGCTGTTCGGTGTGGGGAAAGAGGGGGCTGGGCCAGAGCGCACGCAGTGGGGTGCGCTGTTCGGCGTGGGGGCCGGGCCAGAGCGCGCGCAGTGGGGTGCGCTGTTCGGCGTGGGGGCGGGGTGGGGCGGGGCCGGGCCAGAGCGCACGCAGTGGGGTGCGCTGTTCGGTGTGGGGGCCGGGCCAGAGCGCGCGCAGTGGGGTGCGCTGTTCGGCGTGGGGGCGGGGTGGGGCGGGGCCGGGCCAGAGCGCGCGCAGTGGGGTGCGCTGTTCGGTGTGGGGGCCGGGCCAGAGCGCGCGCAGTGGGGTGCGCTGTTCGGTGTGGGGAAAGAGGTGGCTGGGCCAGAGCGCGCGCAGTGGGGTGTGCTGTTCGGCGTGGGGGCCGGGCCAGAGCGCGCGCAGTGGGGTGCGCTGTTCGGCGTAGGGGCTGGGCCAGAGCGCGCGCAGTGGGGTGCGCTGTTCGGTGTGGGGGCCGGGCCAGAGCGCGCGCAGTGGGGTGCGCTGTTCGGTGTGGGGAAAGAGGGGGCTGGGCCAGAGCGCACGCAGTGGGGTGCGCTGTTCGGCGTGGGGGCCGGGCCAGAGCGCGCGCAGTGGGGTGCGCTGTTCGGCGTGGGGGCGGGGTGGGGCGGGGCCGGGCCAGAGCGCGCGCAGTGGGGTGCGCTGTTCGGCGTGGGGGCCGGGCCAGAGCGCGCGCAGTGGGGTGCGCTGTTCGGCGTGGGGGCCGGGCCAGAGCGCACGCAGTGGGGTGTGCTGTTCGGCGTGGGGGCCGGGCCGGGCCAGAGCGGGCGCAGTGGGGTACGCTGTTCGGCGTGGGGGCCAGGCCGGGCCAGAGCGCGCGCAATGGGGTGCGCTGTTCGGCGTGGGGGCCGGGCCGGGCCAGAGCGGGCGCAGTGGGGTACGCTGTTCGGCGTGGGGGCTGGGCCAGAGTGCATGTGGTGGGGTGCGCTGTTCGGCGTGGGAGTGGAGTGGGGTGGGGTGGGGACGGGCCACAGCGCATGCGGTGCGGTGTTCGGCGTGAGGGCCGGGCCGGGCCAGAGCGCGTGCGGAAGCCGGGCACTATCAGGGAGGAGACCGGGCCACCTTTCATCCTCCCTGCACCAGCAAGGCATTGCGGGGCGGCCTTCCGAAGGGTTCTTTCCATCTAACGCCCACAGCGCAGCCTCTGCTCCTGTCCAGCACCACGAGGGTCAGGAGAGAGGACTGGATGTGTCCCAACTAGGGTGGAAAGGCACTTTCGGAAGGAAAGGCAGAGTGGATGCACCTCAACTTAGTCCCACAAGATGGTGACATAGGGCAGCTCGGAGGTGAAGGCCCGGATCCAACATTCTCCTGTCAGAGGGGAAGGCCACCCAAAAGGCGGTCTGGTTTTCCCGGAGAAATAAAATGAGGGACGCGTTGCTAGCAGCTCGAATGGCGTCCCTATCAAATGGTAGCACCACAGAGAGCAGCAGAAAGATCCCTACACACAGCAGGACCAAGCACAGACCATCCCTGACAGGTGTCTCCTGGGCCTGCTCTAAATATCTCCCATGATGGGGACTCCACAACCGCCCTATACTCCAGTACTTAACCACCCTGACAGGTAGGAAGTTCTTCCTAACGTCCAACCTAAAGCGCCCATTGCTTCTTGTCCGATCTTCAGAGGCCAAGGAGAACAATTTGGCTCCCTCCACCTTGTAACACCCTTTTAGATACTTGACAACCGCTCTCGTGTCCCCCCTCAGTCTTCTCTTCTCCAGACTGAACAAGCCCAATTCCTTCAGCTTCCCTCGTAGCTTCTAGGCCTTTCATCATTTGTGTTGCTCTTCTCTGGACCTTCTCCAATTTGTCCACATGGTTCCTGAAACGCGGCGCCCAGACCTGGACACAACACTCCAGCTGAGGCCGAATGAGCACGGAGTAGAGAAGGATTTCTCGTACCCTGCTCGCCGCGCTACCGTTAGTACATCCTAGGAGGTTTGCTTCCCAGCCCTCCTCCCAGGGTCCATGTCGCTGGATCAGCTGTTCCGGCTGAGTGGCTCCCCGGTGTCGAACTCAAACACGGCTCCATTTCACACAGCCATGAAGGCGCCGAGCTGGCAGACCTGGGCACTGGGAGTCCAACTGGTGCATTTATCGAGAGGCCCAGCAAGGCAGTGATGCAGGGCTGGCACAGCCAGCCCGGTGCTGGGAGACCCACAGGGCTGGGAGGTCAGATCTGGCTGCAGTGGAAGACCCACTGGTGCATTTATCATGAGGCCCGCAGGCCGGCGCTGGGAGACCCATGGGGCTGTGTCCCTTGGAGCCCAAGGCGCCCTGTGGCCGAGGCTGTGGGAGGAAAGGTGCACAGCCCTCATGGCACATGGAAAGCAGCCAAGAGCCCCGCATGCGGGAGCAGAACTGGGGGCATTTCCTGTTGATTCTGGCTGCAAACAGGTCTCCTAGGGAAGTCCCCATTCCAGAAAGGCCGGGCGGTAATTGGGGCAGCCTGCTCGGGCCAGGAGCCAGCTTCCAAGGGAATGGGCTAAGCAGCAGCTTCGAGGCCAGGGCAGAGGGCCAGGCTCCCAGCTGTGTCCCACAGAACATGGCTGTGGTGTGTGGCAGAACACAAGCCAGACGGGACACGCTGCCCCTCGCTCCCTGGCTCCACGTGCAGGCGTGTCCAGAGACCCTGTGCCCCAAAGGGCCTCAGGCGGCCAGAGCCAGCCCATCCATGGGACAGACCAGCACGGCCCCATGCTTTGGGGTACCCCACGTTCCAGGGGGACAAGGGATCAGGACAGCTTGGGGGCTTAGCACAGGCAGTGAGTAGCCATGGGGAGGGGGCAGAAGCTGGAAAGAGGCATGGCGGAGTTCAGGGGAAGGGGTGCAATGGGGTGGAAAGAGGCAGGATGCAGCCTGGGGCAGAGGAGGGCTGTCCCGGGGCCCACACCCCATAGGGTTGGCCCTATGTGGGGCCTCTGACCAGCTCAGCCACTGGTGCGGGCCGTGCCAAGGGAAAGGCTGCACAGACTAGGTCTCAACCCAGCCCCACTGAAAGGCGATGGGACGGGGAGCACTGCTCCGCGTAGCGGGTGACGTCGGCTACGCTCGCAGCTGCAGAGGGCCATGCCTGAGACTCTCACCTCCAGGCGCAGGCCACGTGCCCCGGGAGCTTTCAGCAGCCGTTTGCCGTGCGAGGGGGCACTGCCAGGCCTCCGGCAAGGAGGCTTTGCTCGTGGCGAGGACCGGGGCATGCCTGCCCCTCGCTTGGCAGTGCCAGGCGCTGGAAAGCAGATGGCACCGTTTCCACAAGGTGTCCCACAAGCACCTGGGCCCCACCCTCGGCAGCCAGTTGGCCAGGCCTGCGCCCAGCATCCTGGGGACGCTCATGGGCTGCCGGCAGCCAACGGGCGGAAACACGAGAGGCTCCCGTTTGCACAAACCAAAGGGCCTTCTGTGCCCCGGAAGCAGGCAGCCCGAGAGCAGCAGGGCATCCCCTGGCTCCGGGAATGGAGGAATCGCAGCCAGGCAGAACATGAGGAACTTCAGCCTCCTTAGCAGCTGGTTGAGGCTGCAAGGCCTATACTAGACCTGAGCACCTCACTGACCTATGGGATCAGGAAGCAGCAAAATTAAACCCTTTGCCTCTTAGTTCCCTGGGAACCTTCTCTACTGCTCCCCCCCCCACCCCCCACCCCGCACCTCCTGGGCCGGGAGATTTCATGAGAAGGGGCCCTGAAGAGGATCCCACTGCAAGGCGGATCCCACTTCCACTGCCTGGAAAAGTGGGAGACAGCCCACAAACGGGGGGATGAGATCTGGGTTCTGGGTTGGTGCCCCCTCAAGCTGTCTGTTGCCTGACGACTGTTTCACGGCTGTAAGGACCAAGGGACCTGTCCCCTCCATCGCCTGTTTGGAGTCTGGTGGGACTGTAAGGCCAGCCCACAAGCTGCAGCCGAAAACGCTCCCGCGCAGGGCTGGAGTGTGGCGCTCCAGAGAGCCACTACCCAGCAAAGCTCACGCTTCTCTATCTGCCACAGGACTCGCTCTTAACGTTACCGACTAACCCAGCAGCCCTGAGACAGACTGCAAGGTCGGCCCGGGATCTTCAAGGGTGGCGGCGTGTCCTGACCGCCCTTCGAACAGGAGGCCCTGAACAGGCGGCTGGACCTCAAGGGGAGGCCCGTTGACTGAAGCCAGAGACGCCCAGTAGCCATTGCCTAGCCATAGCATCCAGGGCTTCACGGAGGGGCAGCCTGGCTCTGGCCCTGCCCTGGTATGACGTAGTGGGGGTACCTGGCTGGTTTCTATGCTGCTGGCTCTGGGGTAACCCTCACTGGCTGCCGTGGGTACCACGACCTAGCAAAACAGGATGAGTCACTATGCAAAGGGATCTCTCAACCAGTATGGCCAGACACCCCCCATGGAGAGGAACAAAGGAAGGTGGAATGCTGCCCTAGCTGGGGGGCAGGGCTGGAAGAGTGTTGGTTAGTTGCTGTCTGGGAGCATGGAGGAGACAGCCTAGGGAAAGGGGCTGGAGTTTAGGGGCCCAGTCTCCCCCATCTCAAGGGGGCCTGAGGCATCCTAGCCCAGCTCTGTGACCAGATTACATCTGTGCTGTGCTGTATCCTGGAGAGGCAATAAACTTCCTCTATTCCACCGGCTGGTGCAGTCTGTTTGTGCCATTTCGGGGTGCAGGAGACGGGGGACCCCCAATGCGCCGTCACACCTGGCATCAGAGGGCAGGAGCTCCTGGGATTTCCAGTCCACCGGCCAGGAACTGAACTCCACAACGGCAGAACCCCGGTGGGCGGGTCGTGCCCACAACCTGGAGACCTTCCTGTGAGGAGTTTTGCCCCAGGAAACACAAATCTACCTTGTCTCTGGCCTTGGGCCCTGCTGCCTCGGCCTCTCCTCCTCAGAGCCGGCACCACAACCAAGGAGGCCAGTGGCGGAGAAGCATAAAGATTTGTGGAACCCTTCGGGACGTTTGCCCTGCACCCGCTTGGCCGTACACTGGAGAGCAGCCAGGGTCTGCCATGAGGCCCTCCCTGGCCGCAGAAGGCCCTTGTCCAGGGGCAGGGCCACAGGGACTGGCCCCCAAGCGGAGTTCGCCACCTCCTCTGGCGGGAGGTTAAAGCTTGAGCCGCCTGAGGGAGCAGCACTGGGGGCGTGGCAGTGTCCTGCGTCAGGGGTACAGCCTCACCCGCCACAGCCCCATCAGGCCCTGCACTGTCGCTGGTACATGGGCCTCCTGGTGTGACCAGCCCTGTCCTCCAAGGAGCTGCCTCCTTCCAATGGGGACGGAGGGCCCCCCCAAGGGAGTCCTGCAGCGGTGGGGCCGCCTCCCAAGGAGCGTTCAGGCTGGTCCAGGGACAGCCATGCCAGGCAGGTTCTGAGCCGCCCACAGGCCACTGGCATCAATGGTGCCGCCAGGGTCATGCCCTTCGACTGGCCCGCCCAGGGCTGGAGTCAATGGCGCCAGGTCACTCGCACCCAGCTGAGCGGGGCTTGGCACAGATCGCACTCCCAGGGCGAGCGACGAGCTGCTCCAGGGGCACCAGAGCCAACACGAGGGATCCCGCTTGGGAGAAACCACCCCGCACTGAACGGACACGAACGAGCACTAGGAAACCAGGAATCCTGGCTCCCAGCACCCCCTGCGGTAACCGCGAAACCTGCTACCCTCCCAGGGCCAGGCAGAGCGCCCAGGACCACCCCCAACCCCATTAATGTGGGCTGACAGGTCAGCATTAACAGGGCCCCTCCCCCCGGCATACAGCCTGCTGCCACCCTTCCCCCCTCCCCCGACCCACCCAGAGACCCGGGGCCTGTCTCTCACCGGGGCTGATCGCAGCAGCTGCTGCTGGTCGATCTTGAAGAGCTGCACCTTGGCCCGGGTCAGCAGGCTGTAGACTTTGTCCATGCCCGACAGCTGGGCCGGCTGAGCGGCCGGTGCCACCTCTGCCCCGGTGACCTGCTCCTCGGCCTCAGAGCCCTCCTCGCCCTCGGACTCGTTGGTGGCCAGCGAGGCCACGTGGCGGATGGCCACCTTGCGCACCACGCCCGGCGTGTCCACGTCCTCCATCTTGATCAGCTCCGTGTCCGGGGGGGTGGGCGCGCACTGGGGGGGCTCCCCAAAGAGGGGCAGGGTCAGGTGGTTGGTGCGGCCCAGCAGCCGCTTCCCACTGCGGGTCACCACAGGCTCATAGTGCGGGGAGGAGGGCTCCGGCCGCGGCACAGGGGACAGCGGCGCCTCCTTCCCAGCCTCGCTGAGGCACACGGGCTCCAGCTCCTCCGCCGGGACAGTCAGAGACTCGTAGATCTTCAGGTGGGCCTCGCTGGGGGTGAACTGAGGTGCCCGGAGCAGCGGGGGCCGGCGGGCCGGCAGCGAGGGGGCAGGGAGGGGGCCCGGCGGGAAGAGGTGGGGCTCCTCAGGGGGCAGCCGGAAGAGGGACTTGCCCGCCTCGGAGGGCGGCGGCGAGGCGCTGAGCGAGGTCCAGCGGAAGGTGGGCTCCCGCAGGATGGAGCGCCGTTTGCTGGGGAGGCTGGGGAGCGGGGAGGCTGAGGGCGAGAGGCCAGGGGAAGGTGGGGGTGATGAGAGGGGGGAGGAGTGCTCGGGGGGTGAGCGGGGTGGCTGGCTGGGCACCCCCTCCTGGCCAGAGGCCTGCGGCGGGGCTGGGGGCTCCGCCCGGGGCACAGGGGGCTTGGCCCGGGGTGCTCGCCGCGGGGGCTCGTCCAAGAAGCGCCGGGGAGGGCGGATGAGGCGGCAGGAGCGGGCGCTCACTACGGGCATGATGAACTGGCGGATGTTCTTCAGGAAAGTGGCCTTGTGCCCCGGCGGCTCCTCGCCTGCCCCGCCAGCCCCCTCCCGCTGGGCAGCTGCCACCCGCTCTGCCCTCTGGCTGGGAGTGAGGGGAGGCCGGCCCCGCCCCCGCTTCAGGCACTGCGCCCGCGTGGAATGAGCGATGGAGGCCGGGGCAGCCGACTCCTCCTCCGCCTGGGCCGGGCGCGGCGAGGACTCCGGCCGCTCCTCCTTGGCACCCTCGTCTGGGGCCAGCTGCTGCGCTCGCCTCCGCCGCTTCCAACGGGCTCGGGCGGGGCAGGCCGGCTCAGGCAGCACTTCAGGCAGCTGCTGCTGTGGAGGGGGCGCAGAGGCACTGGGGGAGCCTCGCAGGGGAGCCTCCCTCCTCTTCCTCGGCGGACCGCTCTTCCTCCTCTTGCGGCCCCGCTTCTTGCCCCCGGGGGGCTTCAGCCTGGCACAGGCCAGCGCCACCCGCCCCGACTTCAGCCGCTTGGCTTTGGAGACAAACTTGAGCATCAGGGGCAGTTTCTTGCGCCCACGCCCAGAGCCCTTCCCCCGGGAACTGGGGCTGGCACCTGGGGCCGGCTGCTGACTCTTCCTGGGTGGAGCTGGGGCAGCGCCGGGAGCCTTGGTTCCCTGCCGAGGGGCTCCCGGCTTCTTCTTGAAGGAGCCCCGGGGACGGCCCCGCGGCCGGTGGGGTGGCGGGGGGTCCTGGCTCTGCCCCCTGGAGGGGCTGCTGGGAGATGGGGAAGGGAGAGTGGCCTCTGAGGGCCCTGGGTCCTGCTCAGGAGGAGTCCTGCTGGCTTGGGTAGGGCTGGCGCCCAGAGGTGGGCTTGGCCTGGCTGGCGGGGGCCTGGATCTCTGCAGCAACTCGGCCAGGGCCTTGACCATGCGCTCCCGCTGGGCTTCACCCTTCCTCGGCTTGGCTGGCACCTTGGAGGGGGGGGCAGGCAGGGCCGCATCCGTCTTCTTCCTGCCGCTGGCTGGGGGAGACGCGCCTGCAACAAGAGAGGGAAGAGGGTGACTCAAGACCCCACCTGCAGCACCACCACGCATTTCGCCAGCCAGTGAGCAAGGGAGGTTACCATGGCAACTCATTGCTGGGGCACCAGCAGCTGCCACCCCAACTAAGGCCCGGCTTCATGGGGGGGTGCAGCGTGCCCTGCAAGTGACTGGAACCCTGTGTACCATGGCACCCCCAACAGAGTGTGCCAGGCACTGCTCAGACCCCCCACACACACACACCTATTAGAGCAGGGTCCCCTCAGCATGCTAGGCCAGAGACAGGCCCAGCCCCAGCTGGGATCAGGGTCCTGTTGTGCCCAGCGCTGCCCAGACACAACCAGAGACAGGCCCTGACCTGCGTGGATTCCCTGGTGGGTGCCGCACAGACAGGACCTGCCTAAGGAGCTCTCAGTCTCAACAGCCAGGTGTGGATTCTCTCCATTTCACAGATGGGTAAATGGAGGTCCAGGAAGCAGTCACCAGCTCAGGGTGGCATCGGCAGTCAGGGACAGAACACCAGCACATCCAGCATCCCTTCTTCCAGCCACCCCCACTGCGCCTGTCCCACCCCCCCATGCTGCCAGCAGGCTGGGAAGGCAGAGCAGGGAGCTGAGGGGGCAGGGTACAAAGCGAATGCAGTATTCTCTGGCTGGGCCCTCGCTGCACTTCGGGCAGGAGAGACACGGCCGTAGGGAGTTTATCCACCGCCATGTCCACGCCCTAGTGAGCTCTGTAGGGAGAGGCCAGACCAGCACTCCCTGTAAACTGAGTGGGTGGGCAGCCACCCCAGAGCGCTAAGCGCCCACCGCTGGCAGCCTGTGTCTGCTGGCAGTGCACAGCCGCATGCATTCTGCACCTAGAACCAAGGGGGACCTGGGAATACAGGAGAACACCACAGTAATTCCCCGTTCCCCACTGGCGTTACCCTGGGACAGTAGGTAGATCTGTATTCAGGCCAGGCCCAGGTCTGCGATGTGAAGGCAAGGCCCAGCTGGAAGTCAGTGTGGAGGTGCAACACCAAGCTAATGCCCGCCAGCCCCCCAGAGCAGCAGGTAGCAGCTCAGCTTGTCCTCACAGGGCTGCCCCGCTTAGCTTTCACTCCCTGCACAGTGCTGAGGGCTGGTGCCACAGCCCGGCACCCCACCATGCCCAGTGAGTGGTGGGAGAAGCTTGTCTTGAGCGTCCAGCTGTTAGTCACTGTAACTGGACCAGAACCCTGCCCACGGCAGTGTCCAGCAAGCCCCGCAGGGTGCAGGTGACATCCAGGCAGCAGCTCTGTTGCAGCTGGAGACAGCCAGGCCAGGTCCCTGAGACACCACAGGAGGCTGCCGGAGCAAGGGAGCCAGCCCCCATGGAGAAGCAGGGCACAGGAGATGTGATAGGGGCATGAGCAATGGGTGAAGCTGCTGCTTGGGGAGGCCAGCGTCACAGACTGTGACCCACCCCATGCTCTGGCCAGATCCTGCCCCTCCCCACTGTCTCCTCCTCTGCTTATCCCTTCCAGCCAAATCCCGGACCCCAAATGGAGCCAAGGACATGTGGGAAAAGCAGGGGCGGATATAGGGCAGGGCGAACGGGGCGGCCGCCCCGGGCCCCGCGCTTCAAAAAGCCCCGTGCATGCGCCGTGGCAAAGGGGGGCCCCGCGAAATTATGCTGCCCGGGGCCCCGCAAAACGGTAATCTGCCCCTGGGGAAAAGCACTCTTCCAAAATGTCTTTCTAAAGAAAACAGCCTGTTTCCCACCACCTGCCAGTCTGTGATGGCTGGACACGCAGAAGATACCTAACTAAAAGCACAAACTTCGGGAATAAAAAATGCCCGGCTCAGGTTTATGGCTATACCCTGAAGTGAAATCAGAGATTTAATTGCAAAAACTTTGTAGAGGGAGCAAATCAGCTGTCCAGCACATACAACAGTAAATATTATGGGACACCTAGTGCAGCCCTTCTGCTTTTCATTTGCTTCATCTGTATTTCTAAGCTGACTTTAAATTTTAAACCTCTCTCTTATTGCACATCTAAAACTATCATGCTCAAAGTAACTGAAACACACACATCATAATCAGCAACAGTAGCTAAATTTTAGTGTGTTCGTAACAAGGTTCATTGCTTTTAGGGACAAGAAACACTCGGTTTTTGTATGCTTCTCATAAAAGGATATTTTATATAGGTCACTATAAGTTTATGTTAAAATACATACCCTAACAAAGGATTTTGGTGGAGAGTTCTCTGAAAACTAGATCTTCAAATAGTCAAGAAGTAAAAGAGACTCATTTGTTCAGCCATCTAGAAGATCAAGGAATGGTGTCCCTTTAAGGGCTCTCCTCAAGGGTGTGTGTGAGAAAGGAGAGTCAGGAAGAACAGAAAGGACAGGAAGACTTTGGAAGCAAGTTTTTGCACTGTAGAAATTAAAATTAACACGTGTATTTTAGATAAGGGGGGATCTTTTGAAGAATGTATTAAAAATCTGTATCTCTGAAGAGCCAAGTGTTTAAGACTGAAGCTGAATACTCAGATTGTGCATCCGAATCTCTCTTCAAGGAGTTTTTAGAGACGTGGTTTTAGAATCTTCAGCCACAAACTAATGAAATATTTAAAGCACGTCTTATACTAAGGTCCGGTAGACACAGTAACACACAATTGGTTTTGCCAGTAAAAGCAGGGTTGGCACATGCCTGTGAAATGGCTTCGTTACCACTTAATGGCTCTGTCACAGGCTCAGTGTTATGCCAATAGCTCTGGCGAGCTGGAAGGGTTTAACAGCTCCACCTGGGGGGAGAAGAGTCACCAGTCTGCAACAGCCTGTTAGGGGAGCCTGCAGGAACAGTCAGAATCGGGCTAAGATGGAAGTTGAGCACTAAGACCCAGGGGAGGCACTGCCTCTCCTTGCCTCTTTGGACTTGGGAGGCCATGGCAGACACCTCCCCAGTGCCGGACGGAGGGGCCAGGTGGACCGGTGCCCTCACCTCTCTGGGAGCGCAGGGCGGCACGCAGGGAACTCTGGGAGACAGGCTCGTCAGGAGGGAAGCCCAGGAACTCCTCCTGCGGGGAGGAACAGAAAGAGCTGTGGTTAGAGCAGCGGACGGCAGCCCGCGCCCGCATGTGCCCCAGTGGGTTTGTGTGGCCTGCAAGACATTTGGCTTATCATATGCAGAGCTGCCAGATTTCTAAGTGACACTCACATAAAGGGCCCATGGTGCAAGGGGCACACGGATTGCACCAGCACTGACGGGGGGGGGGGGGGGAGCCGTGCACTCGCCCTGCAGCCAATCCACACGCTGCTACGGCTCCATCGGCTCACCCGCGAATCCGAGGTGCCCAAGCACAGTCAGCAACTCTACCCTACCCAGGGAGGCCATCTGGGCTCCCACAATCTTGCAGCCACTGAGCTGAAGGAGGCCACTCACAGGGTCCACTCCCTAGCTAAGGTTGCCCATTGCCGGGTTAGCTGGAGGCTACTGACCTGCAAGCCACATTCCCAAGCTCCACCCCCAAACATGAGCCTCACCCTCTCCTTGCCACACAGAGCTGTGGCAAGTAGAACTCAGCTGGCCCAGCCCCCAGCGCTGCCCATCCATCCCCCCAGGACAACCCCACGCTACACAGACCTGTTCCAGCCACCCCTCTTCCTACTCCTGCACTACATGGCTGGCAGCAGGTGCCCAGAGCCCCCGGAGCATCACTGGAGCACTGCCAGGCCAGCATAGGAGGCAAGGGCGCCTGGACTGCCCCACTACAGCTATGGAGCAAGGGGCTCCCCATCAAAGAGATACAGTCTCCCCTCAAAGTGCCAGGCAGAGCAGGCTCCTCACCCATTCCCAGAGGGACTGGACACAGGGCGAGGCCTGGACTGGCCATGGGGATTGATTCCCACCCCCCATGCTGAAGCCAGCCCTCCTGCCTCGGCAGCCCCAGGCTGGGACAGGTGGTGGAGCCCATGCAGCAGTTGCAGGGAGCAAGCCAGCATTTACCACTCAGTCACTCTCGCTTGCTGGCTTCCTGCTGCTCCCGCAGAGCCACCTGGCTTCCTTACTGCAGAGAGAAGAGCCCATTGGGAGGCCCTCGCATCAGGCACAATCAATAACCCCTGGATGCCCAAGATATGGCCTAGCATTAAACTCACACCAAGGGGAGCACCTGCTCCAGTGTCTGGGGGGAAACTGAGGCATGGAGCGATTTAGCCAGCGGCCCACAGTCAGGCACAGAGTCTGCACCACCACCCCAGTGGGACACAACTGAGCCATGGGGAGGGGAGCATCCAAAGGGAAGCACTGACATTCCCCAGCAGCACAAAGAAGAACAGCACGGAGCTTAACAGACTGCGTCACCCCACTGAGATGCAGCCACCTCTGGAGCAGGCAGCTGGGGAACAGCTGCATACAACACGACACAGGTGCTTACCCAGTGCAGAGGCGCAGCTGCCTTCACGCTGGAGCATGGCAGGTGCACAAGGCAGGAGCACTTCAGCACCGTGCAGCAAACACCAGCTACCGCAGCCCAGGGGGAGCTGCACACAGCAGGGGCAAAGTGTCACTCAGACTGTTCTCCAGCTGCCCCGTCTCAGCGCCAGACGAGCCATCCCCGGGTGGCGTTGTGTGTCACTTCCCCAGCACCCCAGAGGTGGGTACATCTCGGCGCTGGATGAGCCGGGCCTGCGTAACAGCCCCAGCAGCTAGGTATGGCGAGCAGCAGCCCGGGGTATGAACCCCACAGAGCTGCGCCTGCTCTTCCCTGCCCCTCAGGCAGAGCCCCCCAATCACAGGCACTTCACAATGGGCTGTTCTGGCAGCTCAGAGCACCCAGTCCAGGGCAGCGCAGGCTCCTTCCACCAGGCTCTCCCTCCACCTGCCGCTCCACGCAGCAGCCAGCACAGGGGGCATCTCACGTGCCCAGGGGAGGCAACATTCATCTCTGCTGGGGGAGAGCCGGGGCCTGCCCACGGTCAGCCCAGGCACCATGCTCAGACGTGCCCAGCAGGAGAGCATGGCCATGCTTCTGCTAGGCAACCTCCTTGGGGCGGGCGCCAAGACAGCCCGCCAGCCACTGGTAACCCCGCCCTGGGAGCAAATGGAACTGGCCAGCTGGAGAGCCGCACCCGCCTCCGCAAGCCCCAGGTGGGATCCTGCCCTGGCGCTGGCAGAGCCCAGAACTAGCAGGAGCGAGGAAAGGGGCAGGGGTCAGGAACACGGGGCCTAGGACGAGGAGCCTTTCGCCTCTACAGGCACCAGCTTGGGGGCAAGGAAGGGGCCATGGCACCTCTCTCCTCCGCAGCAACCTCATCCCAGGTGTCTCGTCTCCCAACACCCCTTGCAGAACACTGCTCTGCTCCCGCCACCTGCAGCCCACCCCAGGCTCATGGACCCGGGACACCCTGCTCCCACAGGCAGACACACGAGCCCATTCGAAGGGTGGGCTCATCAACCTCTGGCCCCCTCCCAGCCCACAGGAGCCATGGACCGGCCCAGGCCCGAACGCTGCCCACTCCAGCAGGGCTGACGTGCCTCTCCAAGGCTGGGCTCCCGGAGTCCCGTGACCAGCAAAACACAGAGCTTCCCTCTCCAAACAGGAAGGGCAAGTTCCGTGGCCCAACAGACAGAGAGCTGCGGAAGCGAGGATTCAGCGTCCGAGGCCGAGACTGGTGCGTACAGCAGTCTCACAGAGGGGCCTGTTCTGGCCAGGACCCCCATACGCTAAGACAGCCCCACTCCTCCAGCTGTAAACCTCAGCCTCCTTAGACAGGTGGGGAAACTGAGGCATGGCCTGGGGAGCAGGCAGAGCCAGGGCTGAACCCCACTTCACCAGAGTGCCAGTGCTCCATCTGCTAGACCTTTTGTTTCTTACTCCAGCGTAGCTCCCCCCCCCCCCCCCCCCCACCCCACGGCGCTCCAACACCACACTGCAGGGGAGGCCAGCACAGAGCCAAAGCCAGCCCTGGAGCCGTAGGCCCGCACATCTCAGCCAGGCAGCCTGACCACAAGGAAAAGCTGCCCACCCCGGCTGACCCAAACAGGGGCACGACAACAAGGGGTAGGAACGCTGGTGCCAGGGCAGGCTGGGGACAGAGACTTTGTGCCTTGCTGGCCCCTAGCCACAGCAGCTGGCAGCTCACAGGGTCCCCCAGTTGAACCCCCACCTCACTGTATGTAGGCCCAGGCACTGGGGGGTGAAGAGGGAGCCATCTTTTTGTGCCCCAGAAAATGGGCCCACCCAGTGAGATGGGGATGGGCGAGAAGCAGTTGATGGTTCCAGGGGAGATGCCAACTGGTTCACAGTGATGCTCCATCCCCTACTGCACGGGGAGGACTCAGAGCAGACCTGTTCTTGGGACAGGCCAGGAAGCTGCTGGGCCTGCTGGTAGCCACCCCCAGCCAAACTCTGGCTCTAGAGGGGGCACAGAAAGGCTGGGAAGTGCCGACCCCAAATTACCCCCAGAGGCTGGGGTCCAGGGCAGGGGTACAGCCAGCCAGCACGAGGAGGGCACTGTGTGTGGCCCCTGATGCCCAATTACACACTACAGTGAGGGGGTGAGACAGAGACTCCTCCCCAGCAACACTCTGCCCTACCCCGCCCAAACTATTCGGGCAGGGGGCACCCAGTTCTTTCTTTGGGATGCTAGGGAATGGTCAGGTTCCACCTCTTCTCACACAGCAGCCAAACCCCCGTACATGGCATCCCACACATCCCTAGTCCCACAGGCAACTACCTGTTCCCTCAAGCAAAATCCAACAGTGTCCCAGGCCCACACAGGGGAGCCGCTCAACCCAGCTCCGGAGTCCTATAATTCACCTGAATTCCCCCCTCCCCACCAGCCCCTGCACTTCCCAATTCCCCTGCAAGCTGTTTAGTCCCGCTCAGCCCTGAGGGGCCAGTATCCCGCTCCTCAACCTTGTGCACCTCCAGGGCCTCATCTCCCAACCCTCTCCCCCAGCAGCCACCCAACTGCCCCCGCACTTCACTCCAGCTCCACCTCCCACTTCCCTCTCCATAGCTTCCCCAGCCGCTCCCGCTGGCTCACATACCACACACTAGGCCCCCAGATTCCCAGACCTTTTCTCATGGGCCGCCCTGCATGAGCTCACACTTCCAGGTCCCTTCCAACCGACCCCCCCCCCCCCCTCAGCACCACTGCCCCAATCCCCCCCAGTTCTACCCCAGGCCCTTCAACACCCGGCTCAGTTCAGCTCCCTCAGGCCAGGGCTGCAGCCCTAGCACAGAGCACAATTACTCCCCGGGCCCCAAGCTGCTACCTCAAGCCCCTCAACTCCCAGCAGTGACCCCCCCCACTCCTCCCCCAGCTGCCCGCCCCCTTTCTTCACTTCCCCCAAACCCCTGCCACACTCCAGCCCCCCCCCCCGGCTCCCCTAGAGCTTCTACCCCCACATCTGGCCCCGCCCCCCGCCCCCTTTCCTCACTTCCCCCAAACCTCGGCCTCGGCCTCCCAAGCCCAGCTCCTGCCCCCCCGCGCTCACCGGCTCCTCCTCGCTGCTGCCCCCGCCCAGCAGGCCCTGCAGGCGGCGCAGGCTCCAGCCCAGGCCCAGGAGGCTCCGCAGCGCCGGGTCCCCCAGGCCGGGCCCTTCCCCGCCGGCCCCGCCGCGCAGGGGCAGCCGCACGCGCAGCCCGGCCCGGGGCAGGGGGCGGCCCCCGCCCGGCCGCCCCGGGAAGCGGCCCCGGGCCCAGGCGGAGCCGCCGCCGCCCGCCGCAGCCGCAGCCGCCGCCATCTTTAACCGCTGGGGGGGGCTGGCCCGGGAGGGGGCGTGGCCCCCGCAATAACAGCCCGGCCCGGCCGCCGGGTACCCTGGGGGATGGAGTCCAAGTGGGGGCGGCGCCCATTGGCTAGAGCGGCATCGGCACTACGACCCCCAGCAGAAATTGCGGCCCCGCTCTGGGCACGTGCCGGTCGCGTTGCACACTGGGGGATGGAGTCCAGGAGGGGGCGGCGCCCATTGGCCGCAGTGGGGTTGGGACTACGACCCCCAGAAGGCATTGCGCCTCAAGCCCGGCCCGGCCGCAGGGCACCGTGAGGGACAAAATCCGGGGCGGAGTGGCGCCCATTGGCCAAAGCCGAGCGCGACCGCAAGCCCCAGCAGGCATTGCGGCTTAGCTCTCGGCCCGGCCGCGCCGTGCCCTGGGGGATGGAGTCTAGGAGAGGAGGAACAATAGCTCCCAGCAGACTTCGGTTCCAACAAGCTGCAGGGATATGCCGCATTGTATCATGGGGATTGGAGTCCATGGTGGCATGGCTGCAGTGCACCATGGGAATTGTAGTCCGTGCACTCTTCAGATCCCAGAAGGCATTGCTCCACTTGCTGAGACGTCGTGCATTCTGGGATTGGTGTCTTCAGTAGCATGAAAGAGACTCCCAGCAGGCATTGTGTTACACACTGGCCCCAAGGCATCATGGGGTATGGAGTCCGCAGCGTCATGTAACTGATCCATGAGCAAGAATGTGGACTACAGTTCCCGACAGGCATTGCAGCGGCAAACTCCTGGGGGTGGAAACGGAGACCGTGTTGCATTATGGGGATGGTGCCTATATTCTGCAAAGCACTGTGGAAGTTGTAGTCTTGTGTGGCACTTAGCCCAGGAGAAGAGGGCAGCTGCCAGAAGGTATTGCCCAGTTAGGAGACCCAATGCATGCTGGGATATGCTTTCCCAGCTCCCTTTTCCTCCCCCTGGGGCAACTCAGGCCTCAACCCCTGCAACTCTACAGCCATTCAGCCTTAGCAGCAGTGCACCATGGGAAAGGCTGTCCTAAAACCTCCCTTACCTCGCACAATGGCGGGAGTGGCAATCAGACTATAACTCCCAACATACAATGGGCTCATTCCAGTCTTGCTTAGGCCAGGTCATAATGGGAAATGTAGTTCTGAAATAGATCACTACCAGCCCATTGCCAGCACTCAGAGGGCTAAAGGGGAGAAAGTTTACAATTCCCAGAAGGCATTGCACTGCATGAGACTGCAATACACTATGGGAAATGTAGTCCTGAGCCAAGCAGCACCCTGCCCAACATTTAGCAGCAGTTGGGCAGCCAGCAGACATTACACAAATCCATGTGTCAAAGGCCATTGGGGATTCTCCTTGAGGACATCCCACTGCTTCGAGCAGGGGGATATGGCAGCAGAACCTGCACTCTGCAGAGCATTCTTTTATTGGAGAGGACCCAGGCAACAAATATCTTTTGCAGAAGCCGCTTTTTAACCAGCCTGCAAGGAACACTGAGGAAAGTGGGCTCCAGGGCGCTGGACAAATGTAGCAGAGACCCTTGCAGAGCCCTGCCAGCTATGTTCCCAGAGGGTGAGAAACCAAGTGTGAATGGCTTTGTGAGAGTCTCTGCGACCACAGGACCCCCAGAGCTGAGTGCCGAGGGGGGGAAGGTCCATGCGCAAAGTGCCACCACAGAGGGGCCTGCAGACAGAACTATTGTGATCAAAAGAAAATAATGGAGACTTTCATTACCCCTGAGATGTTTAATAGGAAACTAAGATCCCCCTCCCCCACACCACCCCGCCCACAACTTGTGGGACCTGGCCACAAAGGGGTGAGGATGGGATGCAACACAGAATGGCCATTGGTACGGCCACACAGCCGACAAAGCCAGGCTGAGGACTGACAAAGGGCTGTCGGGAGGGCAGTGGTAAAGTGAAGGCTGTGGCCTTAGTTTCCCCAGCTTTGAAATGGGGAGACTCCGCCTGTGTAGATCAAAAAGGTCTTTGGAGCAGGGAGCTTCTCTGACTCAGTGTTTGTGCAGGGCCCAGCGTGAGGAGGACCTGGTCTTGTTGGGAGGGTCCGTGCAGCACCCCCAGTGACAGGGAGTCAAAGCAGGCCATGAGAGGGCAGTGGTGAGGGGCAGGGGGACAGGCTAGAAAGGTAGTGCTAGATGAACTCCCAGCTGCCCTCCCCTCCCTGTTCTAGTCTCTGCCTTGAGGCCAGTCTCCCACCTCTCCCTGGGTAATTTCCCAGTTCTCTGATTGTTATTCCACTCACTTTAGCAGCCCCACCCCACTGCTGGTTTAACGAACCCCTCCTCCCCCATGTTAGGTAATGACCCATGATAATCAAGGCAGGCCTTCCCCTGCCGCTTGTGAATCCAGGACATTGCAGCCTGGGGCGGGCAGAGTCCCCACCACCACCACCCTGGTGAGCAGGGTGCCCTGCCAGGCTAGTGGCTGGTGCTCCCTGCCCCAGTGAAGCTGCTGAGTGGCAGGAGCCCCCCGTGTGCAGCATGCGATGGGCAATCCGTGTTCTGCAGATCTAGCCATGGCCAGCTGTTCCCGCTCCCTGCGCCAGGCACCGTCAGGGATCCATCTCTCGTACTGATGGTGGTCCCTGCCCGCTCCCTGTGCCACTTGCCCACGCTGGTCCCTGCCCGCTCCCTGCGCCACTTGCCCACGCTGGTCCCTGCCCGCTCCCTGCGCCACTTGCCCACGCTGGTCCCTGCCCGCTCCCTGCGCCACTTGCCGATGCTGGTCCCTGCCCGCTCCCTGTGCCACTTGCCCACGCTGGTCCTGCCCGCTCCCTGCGCCACTTGCCCACGCTGGTCCCTGCCCGCTCCCTGTGCCACTTGCCCACGCTGGTCCCTGCCCGCTCCCTGCGCCACTTGCCCACGCTGGTCCTGCCCGCTCCCTGTGCCACTTGCCCACGCTGGTCCTGCCCGCTCCCTGCGCCACTTGCCCACGCTGGTCCTGCCCGCTCCCTGCGCCACTTGCCCACGCTGGTCCTGCCCGCTCCCTGCGCCACTTGCCCACGCTAGTCCTGCCCGCTCCCTGCGCCACTTGCCCACGCTGGTCCCTGCCCGCTCCCTGTGCCACTTGCCCACGCTGGTCCCTGCCCGCTCCCTGCGCCACTTGCCCACGCTGGTCCCTGCCCGCTCCCTGCGCCACTTGCCCACGCTGGTCCTGCCCGCTCCCTGCGCCACTTGCCCACGCTGGTCCCTGCCCGCTCCCTGCGCCACTTGCCCACGCTGGTCCCTGCCCGTTCCCTGCGCCACTTGCCCACGCTGGTCCCTGCCCGCTCCCTGCGCCACTTGCCCACGCTGGTCCCTGCCCGCTCCCTGCGCCACTTGCCCACGCTGGTCCTGCCCGCTCCCTGCGCCACTTGCCCACGCTGGTCCCTGCCCGCTCCCTGCGCCACTTGCCCACGCTGGTCCCTGCCCGCTCCCTGCGCCACTTGCCCACGCTGGTCCCTGCCCGCTCCCTGTGCCACTTGCCCACGCTGGTCCTGCCCGCTCCCTGCGCCACTTGCCCACGCTGGTCCCTGCCCGCTCCCTGCGCCACTTGCCCACGCTGGTCCTGCCCGCTCCCTGCGCCACTTGCCCACGCTGGTCCCTGCCCGCTCCCTGCGCCACTTGCCCACGCTGGTCCTGCCCGCTCCCTGCGCCACTTGCCCACGCTGGTCCTGCCCGCTCCCTGCGCCACTTGCCCACGCTGGTCCTGCCCGCTCCCTGCGCCACTTGCCCACGCTGGTCCTGCCCGCTCCCTGCGCCACTTGCCCACGCTGGTCCCTGCCCGCTCCCTGCGCCACTTGCCCACGCTGGTCCCTGCCCGCTCCCTGCGCCACTTGCCCACGCTGGTCCCTGCCCGCTCCCTGCGCCACTTGCCCACGCTGGTCCCTGCCCGCTCCCTGCGCCACTTGCCCACGCTGGTCCTGCCCGCTCCCTGCGCCACTTGCCCACGCTGGTCCCTGCCCGCTCCCTGCGCCACTTGCCCACGCTGGTCCCTGCCCGCTCCCTGTGCCACTTGCCCACGCTGGTCCCTGCCCGCTCCCTGCGCCACTTGCCCACGCTGGTCCCTGCCCGCTCCCTGCGCCACTTGCCCACGCTGGTCCTGCCCGCTCCCTGTGCCACTTGCCCACGCTGGTCCTGCCCGCTCCCTGCGCCACTTGCCCACGCTGGTCCTGCCCGCTCCCTGCGCCACTTGCCCACTCTGGTCCCTGCCCGCTCCCTGCGCCACTTGCCCACGCTGGTCCCTGCCCGCTCCCTGCGCCACTTGCCCACGCTGGTCCCTGCCCGCTCCCTGCGCCACTTGCCCACGCTGGTCCCTGGGCCAGGCACAAGTCTTCCCATGCCCACAAGTCCCCCGGTGGACGGGTAGGCCAGCGCATGCGGGTCAGGAGGAGGTGGAGCAGGAGTAGAGGTAGGTGGTCTCAATCGTCCAGTCTGAGGGCAGCTCCTCGGGGCAGTGGCCCTTCATGTGCTTCTGCATAGCGGCCAAGCTGGGGCAGAACTGGCAGCAGAGGGTGCAGCGATAGGGGGCGGCGCCGCCGTGGGTCCGCAGGTGCTTGATCATGGCAGAGTAGTCACGGGAGCGCTGGGGACAAAGCTTGCACTGGAACGGCTTCTCGCCTGCAGGGGGCAGCGCAGTGTGAGGGGGCAGCCCAGCCCTAGCTCCCTGCCCCCCTCCTCCAGCCTTACTTTCCCAACTGCAGCACAGTGGTTAGGGCTAGAGCTGGAGGCAGGGGCAGGGGCAGGACCTAAGGCTGCCCCCGCACAACCCAAGGAGATGGGGGAAGGCCAGGAGGCAAAGCCCCAGTCTGCAGGGGCACAAGACAGATGTACATCGGGTCCCTAGGAGTAAAGAAGGGTGCAACACGACAAAGGAGCACCCCAATTCCCAGCACTACCTGGGGGGCTGACCTGAGGGGCGTGTG
The DNA here is from genome assembly GCF_052426305.1 of Pelodiscus sinensis. Taxonomy (NCBI): domain Eukaryota; kingdom Metazoa; phylum Chordata; order Testudines; family Trionychidae; genus Pelodiscus; species Pelodiscus sinensis. The sequence continues at coordinate 20,685,172 of NC_143073.1, forward strand.
GCACTGACTTCTGTCTGGGGGGGATAGGGCACACAGCGCCAGGGAGCTGGCACCTGTGGGGGAGGGGCAGCATGTGGCCTTGGCCCAGGAGGAAGCTGGTACCCACAGCAGAGAGGTGCACAACACTCAAGGGGGCTGGTGCCCACAGGGGAAGGGCATATGACACTGGGGGGAGTTGGTGTCCATGGAAGAGGTGCACAAGGCACTGGGGAGCTGGTGCCTATGGGGGAGGGGCATGAGGCACTGGGAGGGACTGGTGCCCATGATGGAGGGGCACGAGGCACTGGGGGGGGCTGGTGCTTGCAGGGGAGGGGCACACGGCCCTGGGGGGGTAGGGCTGGTGCCCACCGGGGGGGGGGGTCCACTCACCTGTGTGCACTCGATAGTGTGTCTCCATCTGGTGCTTGAGGGTGAAGCGCTTGCTGCACTCGCCACACTCATAGGGCTTCTCGTCCAGAGGCACCCGCCGGGGCCCCCGCAGCCTGGCCTGGAACCCGCGGGCACAGAACTCCGCCTGCGCCAGTCGCTGGCCTGCAGGGACACAGGGGTCACGGCCACGGTCGGCAGTGAGGGGCTGGCAGAGCGGCGGGTGGGGAGCCCAGGGCTGGCGGAGCAGGGGCCGCGGGGGGTGGGGAGCCCCAGGCTGGCGGAGCAGGGGCCGCAGGGGGTGGGGAGCCCCAGGCTGGCGGAGCAGGGGCCACGGTCGGGAGTGAGGGGCACCGGCTGGACAGGGGAGGGGCCTGGCTGTTACCCATGTGGCTGCGGCCATGTTTGCGCAGCGCGGGCTGGCTGGGGAACCGCCGCTGGCACAGCTGGCAGATGTAGCTCCAGGCACTGGCCGGCACGGCCCGGGGGCTGCACATCAGGTACAGGGTGGGTGGCTCCGTGGCAGCTGGCTCTGGGGAGGAGCAGGAGACACGGCTGTGATGTTACTTAATTTTGTAGATGAAAATACAAAACATTGTTGCAGCCACTGTTCTGTGTTTGCCCCAAATCTCGCGCTAAGTGGGCCAAGTGAGGTGTCTGTCAGAAGCGGAGGGTTTGCTGGTCCTGTTTGTACCACTCCACACAGGTGGCATGTGTGTGCATGAAGCCGAGAGTTGGCTCTGTGCTTGTATTGCAGGTGTTGGCGTCTGGGAGACACCGACCAGCTGGGCCACCCTCCACTGACATTCCTCCAATCCACAGCTGAAGCCAGGGCTGCTTCCTCTTTGTCCTCCATCCTGTCTCCAGTGCCGCCCCTCTGAGCTGAGCCTGAGCGAGCAGCTGGCCCAGCCAATTCCAGAGAATGGTTTCAAACAGCAGATTTTTCCACCTCTGCTCAAGCCTGCCCCAGGAAAAGACAGTTCCCTGTTCTTGGAAGGGGTGTTCTCCGAGATGTGCGGTTCACGGCCGTTCCAAGCAGGTGTGCGCATGCTGCGTGCACGAGTGTCGGAAACATGTCCTCTAGCAGCTCCCATCGGGTGGATTGTAGAGTGGTGCCTCTGTATCAGTGCGTACATACCACAACTGACCCTACCCTCCCTCGCTTCCTCCAAAATCTCTATAGGGTCTTTGGCCGCTTCACCGGTGTCCAATGTCAAGGGGGAGTTCAAAACCTGCACCCGTCTCATGTCTCTTGGTAACAGGTCACATGCCGGACGCGGCGGCACCGGTCCCGGGGCCAGAATCAACGGGACGCCTTGTACCTCTCGCACTGGGGACTTCTGCTGTGCTTGGTCCTGTCCCTGCCGGGATCTGCCCCCGTCCTCCCTCCTGCCTCACGGGGCCAGTGAGGTGGACAGGTGCCTCGGCCCTGCGGTCTTCAGTACCGGAGAACCCTGGCGCCAGGAGTCTTTGGCCATGCTCTGCTTCTGCGCCGTATCACGCATGGAGGCTGAGCACTCCGCACGGAGCTGGCTGTGGGCTGTTTTCTCGTTGGGGTTGTAGCGCTGCTCCCATGAGGAGTGGTTGGAGCCTGTGCTCCCCGTCCTTTCCGGTGTGGGGCTTAAGGCTTCGACAGCTCTTTGTCTCAGAGCGGCGTTCTTCTCTGGCACGTCGTGCGGGGCGCTGTGGGCACAGGCGCACACAGACTGCGTTACACATGCCCAGCGCCCAGAGGGCATGTGCCCTCTACCTGTTGCCTCTGAAGACTGCTCACACTGACGAAGACGACAATGAAGGGCGAGAGCTAGGGACGAGACACTTGCCGGGCCAAGAGCTGGGGAGTTCCAACGTCGCCCCAGACGGCAAGACGAGCTGAAGGAGGGCGGGGTCGGCCGATATAGCGGTGCCACTCTATGGTCTCCACAGACGGCCCTACGGGAGCTGCTAGGGGAACGTTTCCGACGTGCAGGCACCTGACTGGAATGGCTGGAAGAGCTTTGCAATGTGTGTGTGTGTGTGATTTGAGTCCATTAACAACTGGGCTCTCACCTTTTCCTTTCTTATTGTTAATCACCCGTCTGGCTTTGGATTCCAAAGGACGTGCTCTTTGGGGTAAGGTCTGAGGCACAAATTGACCTGGGGCCGGGGCTGGCCCTGTGGGATCGGAAGAACTGGTTTGGCTTGGGTGGGATTGGTTTCCGTGCCCTCTCGTGTGTGGGAGGAGCGGGGCTGGCAGCGGCACAGGAAGCCGGAGTGTCGAAGGGGGTTGCTGGTGAGACTTGCTGGCCAGTGTGGGGGACAGAAGTGCTCTGTGTGGCTGCTTTGGAGCCTTACGAGGGGGGACCCCCAGTCTTGGGCTGTAACTAGCTCTGGTTCTATGCATTTCACCCTGATTTGACCCTCTCTTCAGTGCCCCCCAAAACCTCCTGCATCACCGTGGCTCAGACACGGAGCCAGTAGGCCCCACCTGCTCCTCCCCAGTGGACCCAGCTGCAACCCCACCCCCACCAGACCCATGGCCCAGCCAACCTGGGTTTTCCAGCCCCAGGGGACCCTACAATTATAAGCTGCCCAGCACAAATAACCAAAGCATCCAATTCCTCGCCACTGCTGGGCCAGACCCCTCCCTGGCCCCTGGCTGTGACTGACCCTTGCGGACTCCCCCACTGTCCCTGGACCCCCATCCCTGTCCCCTAGAGTGCCCCAATTGTCAGTGCCCCCCGTCCTCTCCTCCTGCCCCCTTACCTCCTGGGGGCGCTGTGCTCAGGGGCGGCAGGTCACTGTCACCGCTTTGCTGAGTCCAGCATGGAGGGCGGGGGGGTGGCTGGGGCCCTGGGGAGATGGAGCAACTGTCAGACAGCGAGTGGAGCAGGCAGGGGGCTAGGAATAGGAGGAACTGGGGAAGGGGAGGGAGGGAGGAAGGGAATTGAGGATCTGGGAGGGGAGGGGACAGTTGGGCTTGGGCTGGAGGACTCAGGAGACAAGGGCAGGATGGAGGTGGCTGGGAGGTCGGAGGAGCTGGTGGAAAAGCAGACGAGCCGGGGGAGACTGGGATTGGGGGAGGGGATGAGGCAGTAGTGCCTGGGGGCAGGGATCCAGGAGCTGCTCATGGGGGAGTCAGGACAGTGGGTGAAGTCCACACATGGGTAGCACAGGAGGGACTGAAGTGGGGAGGGGGATGGGTACCTGGGTAGCACAGCAGGATGGGGGGTGCATACGTGGGGGGGCGTGTACATGGGGACACAGAAGGGTGGGGGTGCGTACATAGGTGGCAGAGCTGGGTGGGGGGCGCGTACGTGGGTGGCACAGCAGGGGGGGCGCGTACGTGGGTGGCACAGCTAGGGGGGCGCGTACGTGGGTAGCACAGCAGGGGGGGCGCGTACGTGGGTAGCACAGCAGGGGGGGCGCATACGTGGGTAGAACAGCAGGGGGGCGCGTATGTGGGTAGCACAGCAGGGGGGGCGCATACGTGGGTAGAACAGCAGGGGGGGCGCGTACGTGGGTAGCACAGCAGGGGGGGCGCATACGTGGGTGGCACAGCGAGGGGGGCGCGTACGTGGGTAGCACAGCAGGGGGGGCGCATACGTGGGTAGAACAGCAGGGGGGGCGCGTACGTGGGTAGCACAGCAGGGGGGGCGCATACGTGGGTAGAACAGCAGGGGGGGCGCGTACGTGGGTAGCACAGCAGGGGGGGCGCATACGTGGGTAGCACAGCAGGGGGGGCGCGTACGTGGGTGGCACAGCAGGGGGGGCGCATACGTGGGTAGAACAGCAGGGGGGGCAGCACAGCAGGGGGGGCGCATACGTGGGTAGAACAGCAGGGGGGGCGCGTACGTGGGTAGCACAGCAGGGGGGGCGCATACGTGGGTGGCACAGCGAGGGGGGCGCGTACGTGGGTAGCACAGCAGGGGGGGCGCATACGTGGGTAGAACAGCAGGGGGGGCGCGTACGTGGGTGGCACAGCGAGGGGGGCGCGTACGTGGGTGGCACAGCAGGGTGGGGGGCGCGTACGTGGGTGGCACAGCAGGGTGGGGGCGCGTACGTGGGTGGCAGAGCCGTGGGAGGCGCAGGGCGTCCGGGCGCCTCGGGGGACAGACGTCGTGGTCGGAGCTCTTGGCCGGAGCCGCCAGCAGCCTGAGTTGAAGGAAACAAAAGGGTTAAAGGGCCAGTGACCCACAGACTTCATGGGGCCAAGTAGCATCTCCCACCCCAAACCCCTGCCCCCACCCTCTCTGGCCCTATTGTGCCCCCATTGCCTGCCAACCCCCCCATCATCCCATTACCCCACCCTCTCACCCATCACCCCGACCCCCACCACTCTGACCCATCATCTCCTGACCCCCCCCACTGCTCTGATCCATCATCCCCTGGCCCCCCCCCCACTGCTCTGATCCATCATCCCCTGCCCCCCCCCCACTGCTCTGATCCATCATCCCCTGGCCCCTTACTGCTCTGACCCATTGCCCCCCCCCCCCCCCGCATTCAAACAACATGTGTGCCCTGGGTTCACCGCACATCCCATTGCTCCCAGTGGGGGCTGGAGAGCTGAGTCTGTGTTCGCAGGAGATGGGTTGGGGGGGGGGGTCACTGCCTGTCCCAGACCAGGGGTTATTCTAGGGCTGGCCCGGACCCACAGTGATGGACAAGCTGAGCAGCCAATGGAACCCGCCTCCCTCACCCCTCCTGGCCACAGGACTCTCTGGCACCCCCACCCAGAACAAAGCATGGGAGGGGGCCTGGCAGGGGGCAAAGCCCCAGAGTTGGGGGCAGGGCTGGGCCTGTGGCAGGGACTGCCTAAAAGGGGCAGCCTAAAAGCGAGGGCCCAGCCCCAATCCTGGACCCATTGCAGCTGCTACTCAGAGCCTAGGGGCGACAGTCTCTCTCCAGCCCTGGCTCTGGACCCGGTTACAGCTGGGGTGTGCCGGTGGATGGGATCTCAGCACCGCCCAGCTGGGCTACAGCTGCAGGGCTGTTTCCACCTGTGCCAGCGCCCCAGGGTGTGGGCGTGTCCTGAGCTGGGCACCCCCCATGCGGGTGGCACAGTCGGGAGCAGGGGGGTCCATATGTGGGTAGCACAGAGGGGAGGGAGCTGGCCACCAGATGGAAACCTGACTGCACATCCTGCCCTGGCCCCAGAACTGGTTGGCCTGTGCCCCCATCCAGCAGCCCCCATGGTTTACCCTCGAGATCCCCTCCCCACAGAACCTGGTGGCCCCCACACTTTGACCCCCATCGCCCCAACCCTCCGCCCCCTGCTCTGACCCTTAAGACAAAAGTGTGTGTCCCGGGTTCACACACATCCCATTGCTCCCCTGTGGAGGCTGGAGAGTAAAGTCTGTTCACAGGAGATGGGGGGGATACAGATCCCCTCTCCCTAGACCCCCACAGCCCCCATGGTTCATCCTCAAGATCCCTAGAACCTAGAAGATCCCTTCCCCCCAAAACCTGACAACCCCCTGTGAGGAAGTGGGGAGTTTTGGGGGTGTTGCATACAGGGGGGCACTCAGTGCCCAGCAGTTACTGGTTTGATGTGAGAAAGGGGGGGAGTTTGCTGTTTCAGAGCCGGGGTGTCTGGGACCCTGGTGCCCCCAGCCCCGCTTAGAGGACAGACAAGGGGCTGCAGAGAGGGAACCTGGCAGCTGGCCCAGCTGACCCCCAGCGAGGGGAGAACACCGGATGGAGGAGGGAGGCGGAGAAGAGGGGCCAGGTGACCCTGTTACCTGGGGAGAAGACAATGGATGGGGGAGGGGCTGTTGCTGAGGATGTTGGAGGCTCTGCTGGGAGCCGGGGGCTGTTTTCTGGGGAACTGAGGGCAGAGCAGGCAGGACTCTCTGGCTGCAGGAGAGACTGACGTGAGGCTGAGGGGCCAGGCTGACCGGCCTGAGTGATTCTTTGCTGCCTGTGTTCGAAGTTCAATAAACCCTCCTGTTTGGTGCTGGCTGCCAGTTGCTCTGGTCTGGAGAACAGGGGGGCACCGTTCCACCTGGGAGTGGAGGCCCCGGGGTCCAGAGGGAGTGGACCCCCCGCGAAGGGGCTCACGGCGGAGGCAGGCGGCTGAAGGCCCTGAGAAGCACCATCCTGGAGGTGGAGGGTCGGGCCCCCCAAGAGAGGGCTGCTGGACTGGCGTGGGTGCCTTGAGAAGAGGCTGCTGCACTGAAGAGGGGGGTCCCGCCAAGGGGCTAAGTGTGGCCACGACCTGTGAGCTGTGACACCCCCATAGTTCAGCCTGCTGGTCCTCCTCCTAGAACCTGTCAGCTCCCATCAAATAATCTGGAACCCAGCTTCCCCCATCACATGCCACAAAACCTGGCTGTGTCCAGCACATGCCACTCTAGAACCCAGGCACCTCTCGAGTGCAGAAAGCTTCTAGAATCTGGCTGCACATGTCACTTTAGCACATGGCAAACCCCCATGCAGCCCATGTGAGAACCCATCCGTTAGTAGCGCTGGGGGGCACTCTAGAACCTCACCACATCTGATTGGAGTAGTTCTAGAACCCACCCAGCCATGACTTCTGCTCCAGAATGGGAAAGTGATGTGCTGGTGTAATCTAGAACCCAGTCACATCCAAATCTGCCTCTAGAACCCTCTCAATTTGTATGGTGCTACAGGATGCAACTATGCTGTTCCTGCATGATCTAGAACCCCTTGCCCATGTTCTGCACCACACCCAGCCAGCCTGCAGCCTGGCCCTCTACATCCTTCTTTTCCTGGCACTCTAGAGCTGTGGCTGCAACTGGTTTTGGTAGGTGCAGATAGCTGGAGCAGGCCCCATGTGTGTCTGCTAGATGTGCAGCACTATGGCAGTTGAGCCCTTGGGGGCTGCCGAGCCGAGGGCACTGCACAGCAGAAGAGATGTGGGGAGCATCCCCCTGTGACGATGTGGCGATTTTTGTAACCTTTTCACGTCCCAGGTACGTTCCTCAGCTTCCCCTAGGCATGGCTGCCTTGAAGGGAGGCTTAGAGGGGGAGCCGAGTTAGTCTGTAACTGGAAAAACTTAAAGAACAACAAATAGTCTTGCAGCACCTTAAAGACCAACAAAACATGTACTGTAGATGAGATCATGAGCTTTTGTGGGTTCAACCCACTTGTTCAGATGACTAGAATATTGAGACTGTGCAATGTGGTGCCCATCCCCAGCTTGGGCACTAGAGGGCTCCATGTACCAACAAACCTTAGCTGGGAGACAGGCTCAGCAAAAAAATGTGAGCAACCCTTAGGAATTGCTTGAGAACACTTATCTGGGTGCCAGGAGAGCCAGACTGGAGCACAGCCACGCTGGTTCTGAAACTGGCTTAGAAGAGGAGAGCAAGTGGCCCTAAAACACAGCAAGGGGATGTATAAGAAATGAGAGAAGAGGGGAGCAGAGAGCAATGACTATCAGTGTGAAACTTGCAATTGTAGAACCTGGATAAGGGAACCAAAAGAATAGCAGGAGTGACCCGTGGTCAGCAGAGAGAAGGGCAATGAGCAGGAGTTATAACGTATTTTGGGAACAGAAGAGAACCCTGAATGCTCTTGGGCCCTGCGCAGTTTGACCTTTTTAGCGATGACCTGGAGGAAAACATAAACTAGTCCCTGATAAAGCGTCTGACGAGGCACAAGCTGGAAGAGTGGGAAATACCACAGAGGGCATGTCACAGATTCAGAGGCTTGGTAAACTTAAATACAGCTAAATGTCAGTGTCCTCCTGGGACCACGCAGCGCCAAAAAGGACTTAGGGGTCATGGCAGAGAATCAGCTGCCCACGAGCTTCTCGTGCGACACTGGGGCCCAAAGAGCTGGGGCAACCCTGGCGTGTATAAACAGGGGAAGGTGGAGAAGGTGGACAGCACGTCTCTGCTTGGCCCTGGAGTGAGTACAGAGGTCCTGTGCGGCCAGTCCGGGCCCCGCTTCCACAAGGGCTGTGGGGGTAAGTTGGAGAGAGGTCAGAGCGGAGCCCGAAGCGTGAGTCCCCAGAGGAGACTCCAGGCATAGGATGGATTTCGCTGGCCACAGGGCAGGTTGAGGGGCGACTGGGCTGCAGTCTGCGCATGCCACCAGGCCCAGCTCAATAACTGCCTCATCAGAGGAAGATCTGCCCAATGGAAGGCTGGAAGGCAGCTCAGAAAACAGGCCTCCCTTTGGATGAGGGTGTGGGCCAGGCGCTGTGCAGAGCAAGGAGTGAGGGGGCTGGCCCCATGGTGAGGGGCCGGGGCATGGCTGGGCGGAGGAAGGGCAGACAGTAATCTGTGTGTAATGTATGCTCCTGCCCCATGGCTGGGAACAGGAAAGAGACACTGAGCGATCCCTGGCCCCCAGCTCCCTACAAGGGGGGAAACTTCTCGCCTTCTAACCAGGATCTGGAGGTGACAGCTGCTCAGCCCAAGCTGGTGGGTCTGGTCGGGGGGTGGGAGGGCAGAGCATGCTCAGGAGGGGCCCTTCTGACCTTACAGCTTATGGCTGTGAGATGTTGAGAACTGGGGCTGCCCAATATCCAGCTGCCTGTAGGTAACCCCAGATCCACCCCACACCCCAAATCCCCCTGCTCCCTTGCACACCTATGCTACAGACCCCACATCTACACCCCAGATCCCCTGTCTGGATCCACCCCAACATCCCAGATCCCACCACCCCAATCCACTGCTACATCCCAGATATCCCCACCCCCTAATCCACCCCTACACCCCAGATATGCCCTGCCCCCTAATCCACCCCTACACTCTAGATCCCTCACCCCCTAATTCACCCCAACATCCAAGATCCCCCTGCTCCCTTGCATACCTATGCTAGAGACCCCCACATCTATACCCCATATCCCCTTGCCCGGATCCTATATCTCCCCAGTCCCTAATCCACCCTGACACCCCAGATCCTCCGGCCCCAATCCAGCCCTACACCCTATATCCCCTTGCCCCCATCCACCCTTGAACCCTGTATGCCTGCCCCCTTCTTCCCGATCCATTCCTACAGCCAGATCCCTTCTACAGATCCCCCTGTCTCCTACACTTCAGATCCCCCTGCCCCAACCCAATGCTACACCTGCCAGGTGGGCTCAGGGTTTAGGGATACACCCCTAACCCCCTAAGCCCTATAGCTCCCTGTCCTTCCAGCTACACCCCTACAGCCCCCAATAACTCTTTCCTTCCCCAGCCTCCAAACTAAGGTGATTTGCTCTGAAGGAAAATGTTAAGGGCTTGGGGGGAGGGGGAGAATGTGTCATCTAGGAACAACTGGTCCCTTTGAAGTCAGGCATGTGGGTGCGGGGCTGGCTGGGGGAAACCCCATGGACGAGTCATCCGCCCACCCCCTCCCGTGGAGCCCGTTTCATCTCGGGGCACTGCTGCTCGCAGGGCTCAGAGTTTCTTCATCACTGGGGGAGCAGGGGGCCCTGAGCCGTGACTCGCACAAGTGCAAACCAGAGAGATCAGGGGAAGTCCCCCTACAGCGCCAGGCCGGGGCTGGGGTACTTGGGAGGGCCCCCCCCAGGCAGTGCTTCCCATACCAGGGCATCCCCCACTGCAGTGCCCCTCCCCCAGTTTGATCTAGCTGGCCTGGCGCTGGGGGTGAGGGGCCTCTCACCACGACTGCAAACGGTCAGGTGTGTGGGGAGGTGCAGGTATGGCTGGCCCCTGCCTGCCCCGCTCTGAGCTGCAGTAGCACCCACTGCGCCTGCTTTCAGGTGGAGGGTGCCCTGAGGACACCAGGCAGGAAACAAGCCATGCTGCCCCTTCCCATGTAGCCAGGCCCGCAGCCAAGAGTCAGCATGTCCCAGAGCTGCTGGGGTTGGGGGGGGAGGATGGCAGCAGCCTCATGGCCATGAAGCATCCCCCCAACCCCCCTGCTCTAACGCACCACACCCCACTCCCCTCCTAGGGATAGAACAAGGAGTCCTGCCCCTCCCGTCACTCACGGCTTCTTTCCCACACCCCGTGCTGCTCACCTCTGGTTGTCCAGTTGCTTCTCCCTGCCCGCCATCCCAGCGGGGGTGCCTGGCTTCCCCGTTTCCAGCCTGCAGGGGACGGGTCGGACGTAGCCATGGAATCCCACCGACGCCGAAAGGGCCATGTGCCCAGGCCCCAGGTCACCCAAGGGGGAAGGCAGTGTCCGCAGCTGGTAGCTGAGCAATGGTGGGCAGGGCTGGTAGCCAGTGACCACCCCATCTGGCCCCCAGAGCGCCTCCGGTGGCCAGGGATGGGCGCAGCGTTCCTGAGGTAGAGGCCGGGCTGTGGCTGCAATGACGCTTCCCCGCGGTTTGTGGGAGTATTGTTCAAACAGAACCCAGCTGGGTGCCAAGCCGCCATCTTGGAGTAGGCTCCCCTGGCTGTCTGGCCTAGCCAGGCCAAGGCAGGGCCCATCAGCCAATAAAACTAGCTCCTGATTGCCTGGCACTACAGTCTCGCCAACAGGGCTGGTGACCAAAGACTGCATCTGGGGCATCCCATCCACTGTCTCCTTCCTTGAGTCTTGGTCACCCACCCCATCATGGCCTGCAGCCCCATCATGGCCATCAGCTCTATCGCCGATGGCAACCCCGTCATGACTGCCAGTTCCGTCACCAATGGCAACCCCATCATGGCCACCAGCCCTGTCACCGATGACAGCCCCATCGTGGCCACCAGCCTTGTCACCAGTGGCAACCACACCATGGCCACCAGCCCTGTTGCCAACACCTGTCCCATCGTGACCTCCAGTTCCCAGCACCCTGAGACATGCCTGCTCCAGCTCCTCCATCTCCAGGACCCGGGCAGTGGCCAGGAGACTGGCAAGCTCCTCGGCCGCCACTTCCAGGCTGCCGGAATAGGCGAAGTCCAAGGCGTGCTGAAAGGTGGTGGGTGTGAGGAAGTCCAGGCTGCAGAGCTTGCTGGGGCCCTGTGGCAGGAGGAGCCGGGCCAGGGTGCGGCTGGCACTGGCCAGCACCAAGCTGTGGGCTGGGAAGTCCTGCTGGCCCACACGCACCAGTGTGTCACACAGGGCCCGCGCACGCCTCAGCTCACTGGCCCGGTGCAGCAGCAGCTCTGGGTGCGAGGGGCTATGCAGCCCAACCCGCCGCGTCATCTCCCGGCTACAGGGCTCAGGGACACTGCCAACGGGGGCGCAGCTCCTCCATCAGCCCCGAGGCTCTTCCTCCTGGGGTCAAAGGGAGAGAGAGAGACCGTCAGTGGAGGGGTCAGGGGCTGCACAAGATGGCCACCAGGCTTTCACATCCAACATTGAAGGGTGGGGAAAACATGGCTGTTGAGAAGCATTTGGGACCCCCCCCCCCATTTCACTTTACTTACACAGACATTTGGAGGCTACAATTATCCCTCATCTCCCTCACCCCTTTCCAGCCCTGGGCAGGGCTGTGCCTGGAGGGGAGGGGTGCATGGAGGGGGCCGGGTGTGGGGAGGGCAGAGGATTGCTGGGGTTGCGTGGAAGCCTAGGATCTGTCTTCCCCGTCGGCGGTGCTTGCGGCTCCCCCAGACTCTGCCCCCCTTCCTACTTATGGCCCTCCAGCTAGTCCGCCTCGAGCTCCCCAGCCAGCCCAGAGACAGGAGTGGGGCGCCCTGGTGCATAGATGGGGGCTGACAGGAGGGGGAGCTTGGGAAGTGTGGGGGGAGGGGATGGTGGGAGTAGGGGACAGATGGGGTCGGTGGGGGCAGGCTGGCAGGAGCGGGGGCTTAGTACAGCTATGGGTGGAAATGTCACTTGCTTTAATCTGGGTGGCTGGGGAACTCGGGGGAAGCATGAACCCATTGGCTGGGCAGCAGGGTCTGGGCAGGGGGGCGGGAATGGGGGGGATGAGCCAGGCCTGTAGCAGGGGCAAGACCTGGGCTGGCTGTGGGAGGGGAGGGGAATGAGTATGACCTGTGGGGGAGGCAGGACCTCTGCTGACTGGGGGGGGGGGACAGGAGGGGCTGGCTGGGGGGGCAGGACAGGGCTGGCTGAGGGATGGTGGGGGAGGGGAGTGAGCCCAGCCCATGGGGAGGGAGGGCCTTTGCAACACAGCGCTGTGGGGTTTGGGGTTTTCGCTTTGTTGTCTGAGAAGCAGGAAGCTGGGGGGGGCAGCGCTCCGGTCTCTCAAGTGCACAAGATAGTGTCTGCCCCCCCCCCCCATCCCTGCTCTGCTCCCACAACAAAGGCAGTGATACCAGCGCGGGTTCGGCACATGAAAGAGGCATTGGGGGGGAGCAGGGCACTCCAGATTGGGGGGGGGGCGGGTGGCTGGGAGCCAGCACAGGGATCTCTTTCCCCGTAAGTCCTGAGCCCCCCCCCCCCCCCACTTCCCTTAAAACTCCTGTGGAGAGTATCCCACTTCCCTCCCAGCACCAGCATGAGAATCCAGGAGTCCTGGCTCCCAGACCCCCCACCCCCACTCCATAACCACGAGACCCAGCTCCCCTCTCAACACCAGGGAGAGAACCAAGGAGTCCTGGCTCCCAGACCCCATAACCATGAGACCCCCACATCCTCCAGAGCCAGGGAGAGAACCCAGAAGTCTGGGTCCCCTCACAGACACATTTTCAAATGTGCCCTGAGCTACTCTCCCCATCCCATGGGGTCCAAAATTTCCAGTGCCCAAGTGTTTTAATGAGGCCCCGATGGAGGGGAGCTTGGCACAGGACCCCCTTTGAGCTGTCATGCTTCAGGCACCCCAAAACCTCTAGTCCCATTTCAAGAGCAGTGGCCAGACATGCCCCCAGATACAGGGGGCAGAGCAGAAGGCAGGGAGACAGGAGACTCCAGGAGTCAGCTCCACCCACACCCTGTGCCTGGGCTGCTGGGGGATGCTCCCGGGCCCCTGCTGTTCTTGCAGGGATGCTCTGTGGAGTACGAAGGTCCTGCTGAGTTCGGCTGCCAGCAATATCAGAGGCCCCTTGTGACCAACTGAGGGCCCCTGTTGGGCCAGGCGCTGGCCAGGCCCCCACTGAGATCAGAGCCCTATTGGGCCAGGCACGGCCCAGACCCCGACCGAGGTCAGGGCCCCGTTGGGCCAGTTGCTGCAGACATACAGCAAGTGATTCCCCTCCATTGAACAGCTCACAATTCAAATCAACAGTGTAGCCAAAAAGAAGGGTACGGACTCCACTGGGAAACCGAGGCCCAGTGACAACCCCTAAGTGCCACGGGGATTCAGTGGCACAGCTGGAGATTGGGCCCAGATGGGCTCATTTTGGTTATTATTAAATAAAAAACACACAACTCCCCAAAAAACCAAACCCCACAACCACCCACTCCTGTGAGTCACACACTTGCAAAGCCTCCTTCGCAGGGCGTGTGCAGAGACCACCGGGTGAAAGCTGGGGGACCAGGCCTACTCCCGGTATTGCAGCAACCACCCCGCCCCCGCAAATACCAGCCCCAGCTGCTACCAGAAAGCTCCAGGAACAGAGGTCAGGGCCCTTCATTCCCCCCAGATTTCCCCACATTCCAGGGCACCTTTGGGGTGACCAAACAGTGCCCAGCCCTGGGGGTCCAGTAGTTCAGCCATGTGGTCCCTGCTCAGCATCCATTAGCAGCTGTGGCAGCTGCAGGCTCAGTACATTCTTGAATGTTTGGGTATAAAAATCTTTCCTCTTTTCCCAGCACTCCAGTAAACAAAGGGCAAGAGGAAGGAGATTGCAACTAATTCATGGGCAGGGTAGATCCCAGAGGCCTGCCGCGATCATCATTAGACTGGAAAAATCCCCTTTGGGAATCAGTAGTATAGGGCACATGACACACACACCAGTGGGGCAAATGGAAAATCTTCATTACTGGCCTTGATGGGCCACTGACCTGAGCTGAGAGAGGGGACAGGGCTGGCCAGTCCTCCAGGGCTAGTCTGGGGCAGTGCCATTGGGGTGTGAGGGTGCTGGGTTTCTGCCCATTCCCCAGTCATGCTGCTGTAATGCGGGTGGCTCCCAGGGGTCATTAATTCAGCCTGGGGCTCGGTATCCCCCAGAGAGGACCGGCCCTGGCTCGGGGCCAGACGGGGAACAGGCTGCGCACCCCGGTCACTGGGGACCCCAGAACTGTCCTGAGGGCAGGCAAATGGCATTGGGCACAACGGGACCTGGGGCTGGGGCTGCCGGGTGAGGGACTGGGGAGGAAAGCCCCCCCTCCATTATGACACAGCAGCGGGGAGAGGGCCCCTGAACATGACAATAGCTATTTTGCTGGGGGGAACCCCAGAGCGCCCCGTGGGAGGGGACAGGAATCGGGGGAGGGGTTAAAGTGGGTCCAGTGGGCGCAGCCCACCCAGGCCAGGGTTCAGCGCAAGCGGCGCTACCCACGCAAGGCAAGCTCAGGGCCCAGTGATGGCGCCGGCATAGGGCACATGCCCATGGGGGGCTGAGATCGGGACCTGCAGCTGGCACCTGGGTAATTAACAGTCCAGGAGTTAATTACACTGGGCGGGTTAATTCCACAGGGGGGCCCTACCCCAGTTTCCTCTCCTTCCCAGTGGCCAGGAGCGGGGGGCCTGGGCAGCAGGGTTGAGGGACAGGTACAGCCCCTGTGCCAGTCCAGGTGCTGTGAGAACAAGTGGGGCTAGCGCAGGGGGCAGGGGATGGGCCATGGGCCTGTCCCCTCGAGGGGGTCCGGGCCCTGGCGCAGCCCAGGAACACAAAGCTTCCATGGGTGGCACAGGCAGGCGCAGCCCTGGCAGACAGGTTCTCCGCTCACTCAGCAGGGACCAGGACAGAGTCCCCCTGGGGGCGCAGCAGCGGGGGGCTGGCAATTCCCACAGCTGCTTTCCCTGCTGCCCAGCCCCTGGGCTGCCCCCGTCGGAAAGGGTTACGCATGCCGTGGCGGGGAGACAGCAAGCGTGGGACATCCTGTGCGTGACACGAGGAAACAGACGTGCCCAGAACCCGGAGAGGAGGGAAGAGAAAGTGCACGGCGCGGTGGAAACGGGCAGCTACCTCCCCAGGGGATTGTCCCTGGTCCTTCCCCTGCAGCGCACCAGAGCCCAGGTCCTGTCACTCACCCTGCCTGGGGGCACCGAGCCAGCCCGGTCCATCCTTCCCTCGCAGCAGATGCCTCTTCCACTGACAGCCCCTGTCAATCAGGTATCAAGGTCTTGGGTCCCGTCTAAGTGCTGGGGAGACCCACCCACCCCTACCATTGGCTGGGGGAGGTGTCTGGTGAGCTCACATTGGACAGGGAGAGCTGTCAGCGAGAACCAATCTGGCACCACCCAGAGAGACTTGACTTTTCAGAGAAAAATGATATTTTCTTTGAAGGGGGACTTGATTTTTTTTTTTATGTGGAGCTAACATGCAGCCACCTCTGGGGCGGGGCAGCTGGGGAACAGATGCACATAACGCCACATGGGAACAACTTGCCTGGCACTGAGCTGTGGCCACCTCTGGGGCAGGGCACTTGGGAAATAGACTTTAGACATGGGGAGAGCTGAATGTGACTCTGCCACTCTGTCCCCCTCCCTCCAGTGCCTGGCAGGAGAAGTCTTGGGATCCCATTTCTCCTGCCTCTCCCCCAGTTTGAGCAGGACCCCATGCAGGGTGGAGGGGCTATTTGTCCCATTGCTGCCCTCACCACTGGGGGTGCCAGGCTGAGCCGATGCCCAGCAGTGTCTCATCCCCAACATGGCAGCCAATGTTGGGGACTTGTGGCTGCTGCATGGGAAGTTGTTTCTTGCCCCCAGCCCAGACTCCCCCTCCAGCCTGATCCCTCTGCCCCCGCCTATTCACACACTCACTGCCCCAGCCATGCCCTTGCACCCCTCTGCCTGGCTTGGGGGCAGGGAGGGGTACAGGTCCCTACCTGGGCCGGCTCGTGGGGAGGCGGGGGACAGATCCAGGCATTCTGCCTCCCCCCGGAAATGAGAGGGGCTGGTTTTCGTTTTACCGAGAAACAAAAGTGAAGGGTGGGGGCAGGGGGAGCCGTGGGGCCACCTGCGGATGAATCAGCGCCCAGGGCTGTGGGAAGGGGGACAGGGCGAGTTTCCACCAGGCAGAGCGGGCGCCTGCTAACACATCCCTGGGCACAAGGGGCCCTGCCTTAGCAGAGAGGACGAGTGGGACTGGGGCCACCAGCAGAGCTGGGGAAAGCCCAGGGCTGGGATAGTGATGGGGGGAGGGCTGCAGACCCACAAGTGGGCTCCTCTCTAGACTGTTGGACCCTAGTTGTGATTTTTAGCCACTGAAATGTTAAAGCAGCAGAACATGGCTGAGCACAGCATGAAACCACTTCCGAGAGAATTATCTTGCCGGAGCCTGGGTTCTTTCCCTGGCCCTGTGAGGAGAGAGGGGTGTAGTGGTTAGAGCAGAGGGGCTGGGAGCTTGGACTGCTGGGCTCTTTCCCTGGCCCTATGAAAAGAGTGGGGTGTAGTGGTTACAGCAAAGGAACTGGGAGCCTGGGTTCTCTCCCTGACCCTGCAAGGACAGTGGGGTGTAGTAGTTAGAGCAGAGGACTGGGAGCTTGGACTCCTAGGTTTTTGCCCTGCGAGGACAGTGGGGTGTAGTGGTTTTGTTGGGGGGGGAGCGCTGGACATCAGACCATCTGGCTTCTTTCGCTAACTGTGCTGTGTGAGCTTGGGCAAGTTTCTTGCCTTGTTGAGCCTCAGTTTCTCCTAGGACAGGAGGGGCCAGGCTGTATGTGCCCCTCAGCGGGACCTGCTGGGGTTTTGAGCCCTCAGAGGTGCGGGCCCCTGCGCAGGGCCAGCCTCTCCCTGGGCTGATTCATAGTGAAAGGAAGATGCAAATCGAACGGCTCTGGGCCTGTAACTGTCTGCGCAGGGGAAAACACAGGGGGTGAGCAAGAAACTCAGCAATCCGCCATCGGGCTGGTGTGACCCACGGCTCCCCCATCCTGGTCTGGGCTGGTGTGACCCACGGCTCCCCCATCCTGGTCTGGGCTGGTGTGACCCACGGCTCCCCCGTCCTGGGCTGGGGCTGGTGTGACCCACCGCTCCCCCGTCCTGGGCTGGGGCTGGTGTGACCCACCGCTCCCCCGTCCTGGGCTGGGGCTGGAGTGACCCACGGCTCCCCCGTCCTGGTCTGGGCTGCTGTGACCCATGGCTCCCCCGTCCTGGTCTGGGGCTGGTGTGACCCACCGCTCCCCCATCCTGGTCTGGGCTGGTGTGACCCACGGCTCCCCCATCCTGGTCTGGGGCTGGTGTGACTCATGGCTCCCCCATCCTGGTCTAGGGCTGGTGTGACCCATGGCTCCCCCGTCCTGGTCTGGAGCTGGTGTGACTCATGGCTCCCCCATCCTGGTCTAGGGCTGGTGTGACCCACGGCTCCCCCGTCCTGGTCTGGAGCTGGTGTGACCCACGGCTCCCCCGTCCTGGTCTGGAGCTGGTGTGACTCATGGCTCCCCCGTCCTGGGCTGGGGCTGGTGTGACCCATGGCTCCCCCGTCCTGGGCTGGGGCTGGTGTGACCCACGGCTCCCTCGTCCTGGGCTGGGGCTGGAGTGACCCACGGCTCCCCCATCCTGGTCTGGGGCTGGTGTGACCCACCGCTCCCCCTTCCTGGTCTGTGGCTGGTGTGACCCACGGCTCCCCCGTCCTGGGCTGGGCTGGTGTGACCCATGGCTCCCCCATCCTGGGCTGGGCTGGTGTGACCCACCACTCCCCCGTCCTGGGCTGGTGTGACCCACAGCTCGCCTGTCCTGATCTGGGGCTGTTGTGACCCACGGCTCCCCTGTCCTGGTCTCGGCTGGTGTGACCCACGGCTCCCCCATCCTGGTGTGGGCTGGTGTGACCCACGGCTCCCCCATCCTGGGCTGGGGCTGGTGTGACCCACTGCTCCCCTGTCCTGGTCTGGGCTGGTGTGACCCACGGCTCTCCCATCCTGGTCTGGGCTGGTGTGACCCACAGCTCCCCCATCCTGGTCTGGGCTGGTGTGACCCATGGCTCCCCCATCCTGGTCTGGGCTGGTGTGACCCACCGCTCCCCCGTCCTGGTCTGGGCTGGTGTGACCCACCACTCCCCCATCTTGGTCTGGGCTGGTGTGACCCACGGCTCCCCCATCCTGGTCTGGGCTGGTGTGACCCACCGCTCCCCCGTCCTGGTCTGGGCTGGTGTGACCCACCACTCCCCCATCTTGGTCTGGGCTGGTGTGACCCACGGCCGGTTCTGTAGCCCCCAATGACTGACTCAGACCCTCTTGCTGGGAGGTTTAGGGACCGTCCCCAAGGACAGGAACTGGCTGAGTCACCGTTGGGCTCCCACCCTCCAGGGTACCTGTGCGGAAGAAGGGGAAGCCCCAGGGCCTCCTGGCTGAAGGGGACCCTGCTGTATCCCCCGGGGGATTATCTCTGGGGCAGGGACTCCCCCCAGCCCCTGGCCCAGCCACTAAGTCCCTGTGGTTCCCAGTACAGGGCTGAGCAGCATCAGCACTAGCTGGCTCAGGTGGCAGGGAGGGGCCTGTACCCCCTTCTGGGGGGCTGGGTCCCATCTGGCCCCAGGCCAGGGACTGGCTGGCTCGGAGGCAGGGGTTGGAGCTGGGCAACTGAACCCGTCCACCGCAGATGTCAAGGAAGTTTTGTGACTGGGTTTGGCCTGTGGCTATAAACTGCCCCCCCCCCCCAGCCCTTCCTGGACAACCCTCAGCACCCCCAAGTACCCCTCCCCCATACTCCAGGCAATCTCCCTGGGTTCCCCCCACCACCTGCTACTGAAGGGACTTTTAGCTGCAGTTGCTATG
This sequence comes from Pelodiscus sinensis, assembly GCF_052426305.1. NCBI lineage: Eukaryota > Metazoa > Chordata > Testudines > Trionychidae > Pelodiscus > Pelodiscus sinensis. The sequence goes on from NC_143073.1 coordinate 20,704,154, forward strand.
TCAACCCCTCTGCTCCTGCCCCAGGCATCATGGGCTGCATGGGAGCCTGAAGAAGCAACCTCCAGGCTTGGCAGGGGGCACTGGGCTGCAGGGTGGGGGCTCAGCAGGGGGCACTGGGCTGTGGGGTGCCAGGGGTGGCGGGTTCGAGCCCCAGGGCAGGCACCCACTGACAGCTTGCCGGGCGAAGCCAGTGCCAGAGAGAAGGGCAGCAGGATAAAGCATGTGGGATGAGTCCTGTGGTGGCCTAATGATAAGCTGGGGGTGGGTGGTTCAAATCCCCCCCCCCCCACCGGCGCGGGAGCTGCCTGTCACCCAGTGCCAGCTTGCTGAGGCTGGTGCCAGGCCAAAGGGGGGGCAGGTGGGGTGGGTCCCCCTGTGGCCAGAGGGACAAGGCACCTGCCTCCCAAAGCGGAGCGGCTGGGCTCAAGTCCCAGCCAGCGCCGGGAGCTGCTGTCCGGCCGAGGCAGGAGCTGGTGCGAGGGTGAAGCAGGATAAAGTATGAGGGGCCAGGCGGATAGCGGGGGCTCTGCGCAGGAGTGCTCTGCGCCAGGGGGCGCTCTGCCCCGCGGTGCGCCAGGGGGCGCTCTGCCCCGCGGTGCGCCAGGGGGCGCTCTGTCCCGCGGTGCGCCAGGGGGCGCTCTGCGCCAGGGGGCGCTCTGCCCCGCGGTGAGCCAGGGGGCGCTCTGCCCCGCGGTGCGCCAGGGGGCGCTCTGTCCCGCGGTGCGCCAGGGGGCGCTCTGCGCCAGGGGGCGCTCTGCCTGCCCGGGATTCCGCTGTTTTCATTTGCAGATTCCTAAAACTTCTGCTCCGCCCAGATGGGGGAGGGGCCGCGACTCCACAGGGGCTCTGGCCCCGGCGCAGGGAGCCGGGCCGGGGGTGACTGGCTGGGGGGGCAGGTCAGCGAAACGCTGCTCGCGGGGTTTCATTTCCTGGAAAGGGCCCCGCTGCCCGGCCGATGAATCAGCCTGAGCCTGAGCCGGGGCGCGGGAAATGCTGCCTGGCCCTAGGCGGTGCCCGGCCCCTGCGCCCTGACTCACCGCGCGGCACAGTCACCGCGTCCCGCACAGGCTGGGGACCGGCCGCGAGCGGGGGGCGCCGGCCGGGGTGGGGGGGGATCCAGGGCGGGGGCTGAGCGGGGGGCGCCGGCCGGGCTGGGGGGGGATCCAGGGCGGGGGCTGAGCGGGGAGGGTGTTGGGGGGGATCCAGGGCGGGGGCTGGGCGGGGAGGGGGGTTGGGGGGGATCCAGGGCGGGGGCTGAGCGGGGGGCGCCGGCCGGGCTGGGGGGGATCCAGGGCGGGGGCTGAGCGGGGGGGGTGTTGGGGGGGATCCAGGGCGGGGGCTGGGCGGGGAGGGGGTTGGGGGGGATCCAGGGCGGGGGCTGAGCGGGGGGTGCCGGCCGGGCTGGGGGGGGATCCAGGGCGGGGGCTGAGCGGAGAGGGGGCTGGGGGGGGATCCAGGGCGGGGGGGGTTGGGGGGATCCAGGGCGGGGGCTGAGCGGGGGGGTTGGGGGGGATCCGGGGGGGGGTCCAGGGCGGGGGCTGAGCGGGGGGTGCCGGCCGGGCTGGGAGGGGGTCCAGGGCGGGGGCTGAGCGGGGGGGGGGGAGGGGGTGGGCGGGGGCGGGGGGGGGTCCAGGGCGGGGGGGGGGGGGGGATGGGGGGGGCTGAGGGGGGGGGCTGGGGGGGGTCCAGGGCGGGGGCTGAGCGGGGGGGGCTGGGGGGGGGGGGGGGGCTGGCGGGGGGGGGCCCAGAGCGGGGGGGCGGGGGGGGTCCAGGGGGGGGCTGGGGGGGATCCAGGGCGGGGGCTGAGCGGGGGGTGCCGGCCGGGCTGGGGGGGGATCCAGGGCGGGGGCTGAGCGGGGGGGGGATCCAGGGCGGGGGGTGCCGGCCGGGCTGGGGGAGGATCCAGGGCGGGGCACCGGCCGCTGTGCTGCCAGAGGAGCCACTCGCTCCCTTGGGACCCGCGGATGCTGCGGCGCCGGAGCCCCGGCTCCCCCTCGTGGACATGCTGGGGAACGACAGACGGCTCCGGCTGCCGGGTTAACTCTACCCAGGGTGGCCCCCCTGCCGGTGCCTGGCTGTAGCCCCTGCTCCAGCTGCATCCTGGCCCCCCCTCCGCCGGCCTGTTTGTAGGGGGCAGGTGCCAGCCTCAGTCCCTGCCCCGAGCCCTCGCTGCCTGGATGCCCCACCGACAGGTGCATCGTGCCCCCCTGGAGCCTGGAGAAGAGGACTTTGCCCTGTCACCAGTAATCCCCTCCAGGCCTGGCCCTGGGCTTCCTTTCAGCCCCCCTGCAGTGCTGGGGCCAGGGCCTGGGGGGGTCTGGGACAAGTGTCCCCTCCCCCCCACCAGGGACTGAGGCCAGGCCAGGCTTCCTGCTGCAGCGGGTCCCTGCCCAGACAAGCTGAATGCCACTGGTCCCTGTGGGGCTGTGGTTCGGGCAGTGCCCTACGCGGTATCACCAAGGGGTGGGGAGTCACTGGGCCCTGCGCCCCCATCCGCAGCCAGATGTGACTCTCAACTGGTAGGCAGAACAGAAGGGTTATCGGTTCACAGGGACACGGCGTGGAACAGGCTTGTCAGCCCAGGAACCAGGAGCAGCCAGCACAATCCATCTTGGGGATGCCAGCTGAGACCCACTCACACACCCAGCAATCAGTCCAAGCCAGCAGGCAGCCCCACCCCCTCCTTTATCCCCTTCCCAGGCAAAAGATGTCCCCTGGTCGCACCCCTACCCCAGACTCAGGTTACTCTGAGCCTGAGCCATTGTGAAGGTGCTGGGCTGGGCAGCCTCCCTCACTGAGTCACACCCAGAATTCCCATCCCCATCTAGCTAGTAGGGCAGTGCCCAGGGAAACTGAGGCAAGCACATAAAGGCTACGTCTACACTGGCCCCTTTTCCGGAAGGGGCATGTAAATTTCACCAGTCGTCGTAGGGAAATCCACGGGGGATTTAAATATCCCCCACGGCATTTAAATAAAAATGTCCGCCACTTTTTTCCGGCTTTTAAAAAAGCCGGAAAAGAGCGTCTAGACTGGCCCCGATCCTCCGGAAAAAGTGCCCTTTTCCGGAGGCTCTTATTCCTACTTTGAAGTAGGAATAAGAGCCTCCGGAAAAGGCCGCTTTTTCCAGAGGATCGGGGCCAGTCTAGACGCTCTTTTCCGGCTTTTTTAAAAGCCGGAAAAAAGCGGCGGACATTTTTATTTAAATGCTGCGGGGGATATTTAAATCCCCCGCGGATTTCCCTATGACGACTGGTGAAATTTACATGCCCCTTCCGGAAAAGAGGCCAGTGTAGACGTAGCCAAAGAGTTACCACAGAACAGGACAGTAGAAATCACATGCAGCACAACCAGCAAATAGACTAAATGCAATCCCCACTTTATCACAGCCGGGTCCTGCTGCCAGCCCAGGGTTTTGCCTCTCCCAGGCAGCTCCGGCCAGTCCCACAGACGGTCAGGAACTGGCCCTGTGGGAGAACGGGATGGAAGCGGATCTCACACAGTTGTTTCATAAGGGGACCCAGGGTAATTCCAGGCCACCTGGTCTGATACTGACCTGGCAGAGTCAGGCAAGGCCCACACCAGCCAGGACTCAAGGGGATGCTTGAATGCCAGTTGAAGGGGAAAACGAGTCCAGCACAGACCACAGGGGCAGAAACTGGAGCAGGTGGTTGACATGATGCCACACGAGTTTCCATTCAGAAACTAGAGCCTCGAAAACGGACGTGGCCCAGAGCAAGTGGGTGAGAAACTGGCTGATGAGCCATGAGATAAGTCAGCAAACAGAACCATCTCCAGGTGGGCGTCTTTCCAGCGGGGAGCGGTTTTGGGTCCTGCGCTGTTTGCGGGGGCTGCGGGGAGCAGCTCTGGGCCCTGCGCTGTTTGCGGGGGCCGTGGGGAGCGGCTCTGGGCCCTGCGCTGTTTGCAGGGGCCGTGGGGAGCGTCTCTGGGCCCTGCCCTGTTTGCGGGGGCCGTGGGGAGCGGCTCTGGGCCCTGCGCTGTTTGCGGGGGCCGTGGGGAGCGGCTCTGGGCCCTGCGCTGTTTGCGGGGGCCGTGGGGAGCGGCTCTGGGCCCTGCGCTGTTTGCGGGGGCTGTGGGGAGCAGCTCTGGGCCCTGCACCCAAATAGGCCACAAACCAGTCACACTGAGCACTTCAGCTTATGCTCCTACACTTCAGTTAGTCTATAAGGTGCCACAGAACTCCTCGTCGCTTTTGCAGATTCAGACTAACACGGCTACCCCTCTGATACTGAGCACTTCAGCTGCCAATCCGGCCAGTAGGGAACAAAACCCCTGGTGTACATCCTATGTAAGATCATAGAATCATAGAGCTGAAAGAGACCTTGGGAGGTCATCAGGTCCAGCCCCCTGCCCAAGGCAGGACCAATCCCAACTAAATCAACCCAGCCACCTGCTGGGGAGGTACCAGGCTTGCAAAGGGAGAGTAGCTGTTGCTAGTGCCAGGCAGAGCGCAGGGTCCCACGCGTGGGCCACGGTAACTGATGTGCAGCGCCAGACACTAAACCCCCCAGCTGCGTGCTGGTCCTGCTCCAGATGCTGACAGTGCCTGGGGCCGGGCAGAGCCAGGGAATCCCACGCTGCCCTGCAGGGTGTCCAATCTCTCTAGGAGCGGGTGACACAGAGCAAGCTGTGGCCAAGGTTCCTGATGCCACATGGCTCGCAGAGCGGTGGCCACGCACTGACTACAAGGCAGCACAGCCTGCGCAAAGGCAGAATGGACAGGACTGACTTAGCTCTCTGCACCCAGCCCATCACGTTACCCTGGGTCTGCGCACCCCAGTGAGCGAAGGGCTCGCTGAGCTGCCCCTGGCTGGGGCGTGGTGGGATTCAGAGAACCTATGGCTTCTCAGAAGAGTCAGCAGCAAGAGGCATTCAGGGGAACTGCAGGAACCAGGCATTTGAAGGCCACAAGGGCAAGTTGGGTCCATAAGAACATAAGAACGGCCGTACTGGGTCAGACCAAAGGTCCATCTAGCCCAGTATCCTGTCTGCCAACAGTGGCCAGCACCAGGTGCCCCAGAGAGGATGGACCGAAGACAATGATCAAGCGATTTGTCTCCTGCCATCCCTCTCCAGCCTCTGACAAACAGAGGCCAAGGACACCATTTTATCCCCTGACTAATAGCCTTTTATGGACCTAACCTCCATGAAATTATCTAGCTCTCTTTAAACTCTGTTATAGTCCTAGCCTTCACAGCCTCCTCTGGCAAGGAGTTCTACAGGTTGACTACACGATGTGTGAAGAAGAACTTTCTTTTATTAGTTTTAAACCTGCTACCCATTAATTTCATTTGGTGTCCTCTAGTTCTTCTATTTAGGGAACTAATAAATAACTTTTCTTTATCGGCCCTCTCCACACCACTTATGATTTTATAGACCTCTATCATATCCCCCCTCAGTCTCCTCTTTTCTTAACTGAAAAGTCCCAGTCGCTTTAACCTCTCCTCATATGGGACCTGTTCCAAACCCCTTTCCAAGGCCAAAATATCTTTTTTGAGGTGAAGAGACCACATCTGTACACAGTATTCAAGATGTGGGCGTACCATAGTTTTATGCAGGGGCAGTAAGATATTCTGGGTCTTATTTTCTATCCCTTTCTTAATTCCTAGCATCCTATTTGCCTTTTTGACCGCCGCTGCACACTGTGTGGAAGTTTTCAGAGAACTGTCCACGATAACGCCAAGATCTCTTTCCTGATTTGTCGTAGCCAAATTAGCCCCCATCATATTGTACGTGTATTGGGGTTATTTTTCCCGATGTGCATTACTTTACACTTATCCACATTAAATTTCATTTGCCATTTTGTAGCCCAATCGCTCAGTTTGGTGAGATCTTCTTGGAGTCCCTCACAGTCTGCTTCTCTCTTGACTATCCTAAACAGTTTGGTATCATCCGCCAACTTTACCACCTCACTGCTTACTCCTTTCTCCAGATCATTTATGATCCAGATCTGGTCCAGGTCTGGCTATGCCCAGGCTGGTGTCGTGTGTGGGTCTGTCCAGAGTCACCCCCAGAAATCGTGGCCATGTGACTGGGGTGGCCGTAGGCCCACTGGCTCCCCCCAGTGACAGATGTGATCTGCTAAAACGCGCAAGCTTCTTAGAAAGCCACCGAGTCTCAGTGTCTTCCTTGCAGGGGGTACTAGAAGCATGATATGGTGCTGTACCCCAGAGAATCCAAGGACAGGAGCATCCGGACACCTGCCCCAGCGCCAGTCCCAGAACAGAGCTGTTGGAAAGCCAGCTGGTGACAGAGAGTCTGCCAGGCCTCTGGGCATGGAGGGACTTACTCTCCTTGTCACAGTTACACCTTATTGCTGAACAGTGATAGAAATGTAGCCATGTTACTCTGGTGTAGCTGAAACAAAAAACAGGACTATGTAGCACTTTAAAGACTAACAAGATGGTTTATTAGATGATGAGCTTTCGTGGGCCAGACCCACTTCCTCAGATCAAATAGTGGAAGAAAATTGTCACAACCATATATACCAAAGGATACAATTAAAAAAAATGAACACATATGAAAAGGACAAATCAAATTTCAGAACAGAAGGGAGATGGGGGGGGGGGAAGGTAAATGTCTGTGAGCTAATGACATTAGAGGTGATAATCCTTGTAATGGGTAAGATAATTAGAGTCTTTATTCAGACCCAGGTGTAAAATGTCAAATACCTGGGTCTGAATAAAGACTCTAATTATCTTACCCATTACAAAGATAGCTTCCCCAATTATCACCTCTAATGTCATTATCTCACAGACATTTACCTTCCCCCTCCCATCTCCCTTCTGTTCTGAAATGTGATTTGTCCTTTTCATATGTGTTCATTTTTTTTAATTGTATCCTTTGGTATATATGGTTGTGACTACTTTCTTCCACTATTTGATCTGAGGAAGTGGGTCTGGCCCACGAAAGCTCATCACCTAATAAACCATCTTGTTAGTCTTTAAAGTGCTACATAGTCCTGTATTTTGTTTCAGCTTATTGCTGCTTTGTCTAGCACCACTTCCCAGCCCTTGGATCGTGTTCAACCTCCCTGGGCTAGGCTGAGTGAGGGACCCTTCCCTCGCTGTGGGGCTCAAGTCACCCCATCCCTCGCTGTGTTCAGCTGGAGCCACACACCCTCAGGCAGCGTGTCCTTCTCCTGGCTTCTCTCTCACACAATTATCGACATCCTTCCGTAGCAGTGAGCACCAGGACTGCACCAGGGCCCATCTAGAAGCCAAATAACCTCCCTGTGCTCCTCAGAATCCCTCCATGTCTGCATCCCAGCTCTCTTGCCCATGGCTCGTGCTCAGCTGATTAACCCCACGAGCCCCCCAGTCTTTTTCAGAGTCACTGCTTCCCAGGAACAACTTAAAAAACAACAAATAGTCTGGTAGCACTTTTAAGATTAACAAAATAGTCTTTAAAGTGCTACCAGACTATTTGTTGTTTTTTAAGTTTTTGCTGTTACAGACTAACTCGGCTCCCCCTCTGATGCTTCCCAGGAGAGTGTCTCCCCTCCTGTAAGTCCAGCCGGTCTTCTACAATCCTGTATTGACCTTCAGCCTTATTAAAACTCAAATGATTTGCTTGCAGCTGGATCACTCGTTGTCAGTGCCCTGTGCTCTTTGGTATTTCCCAGGCTGTATCAGGGAAGGTTCCATGTTTCCTTCGGTAGCCAAAATGTAGTATTTGAGTGCTGGTATAAGAACCTAAGTATAATCCGTATGCTTCTGCCTCTCCTGGTTAGACAAGGCCTGCTAGAAGATCTTGCTTCTTGTTAGCATCACAAAAGAAGTTGTGTCCCTTACCTGAATTGCAAAGGAAGTTCTGGGAAGGTCTTTTGGGAACTTTGTAGCCGGTGGACAGGAATGCAAAACTACTTGGTGCGGCTGAAGAATGTGTGTGAAGCCATCGCACTTGTCCAAGTGGTCAGACAGACTTGGGCTAAAGGAAGACTTGAGAGAAGATAATCAGAGAAGATCCATTGTGCCCGAGGCTGAAGGAATTAGCAGAACAGAGGAGCCCTGGAGACAGGCAGACACTCCCAAAGGTGAGACCACAAATGAGATAAGGGAGCCTGGCCAGAAACATCAAAGGAGAACAGTGGGAACCCCCCAAGAGGAACACAGCAAGGATGGCAGCATGACACTGCCAAACCCACAGACCCCAATGGGATCTCCTAAGTGTAAAAATGGGGGGCTGTTGCCATGGGACACTGGATTTGGTCCTGCAAGCCAAGCCTCCAAGGAGCCTTGAATCACGATCGAGAGAATCACTCATGTCCGATCTTGGCCTGTAAGGTTGACTTGAGCCACGACAGACTGGTTACTATCAATCACCTGCAGGACCTGTGTGTGAGAGAGAATGCAGATGCTGCTTTTCATGCTGTAATTTTAACAAAGGTGGCATGCTGCCTCTTTCCCTGAAAAAGATCCTGCGCGCTTCTTACGAGCATGACACTTCCAGTCATTGAGAGAGATGGAAAACAGCACCAGGCCCAGAACCGCTCCTGGGGGATACGCTGGAAACATTTCTTGGTTACGGTTACATGAAAGAGCATGTTTCATGGCTCGGATAGCTGGCGTGTTAGCCTCATAAAACAAAAGTACAAGTTGATTAAACTCAGAAATCTGAAACTACCGGTTTTAAAAGCAAGTGAAAATATTGTCTCCACTGGATGTTTAGTAGAGGGACAAGGTGGGCCAAGTAAGTATCTTTTACTGGACCAACTTCTGCTGATGGAGACAAGCTTTCGAGATGGGCATCTTCACATCAGTGTTGCTTCTGCACCTGCATGTAGCTTGAAGCAAGAGAAGATAGTCCAACAATATCCTGGGACCAACAGCCAAAGATTTTTGGTGCTTTCCCTCCTTATCACAGCCCTCGCAAGAGGAAAGCAACGTGTCAGCTGGCAGCTCTGTGGTAACTCACAAGGGCCAGCGAAAGGAAGGCTTGTTCTGTGGTCAAAGGCAGCTGGCTGTGTGCTCTCTGAGCTTCTCTCGAAAGCAGTTGCAGAGTTTCTGCTTACGGCGCATTTCTAGTCAAAACCACGTGGCATCTCCAGGTGCCGGGCTGTCTGGTAGGACAAGACTGGTGTCTTGTACTCCGATCGCTGCACTTCCCACATGTTGTGCTCGGCAGACGCGCTTGCTCGCTACAACCAGCAGATTTTGCCTTTGTCAGTGGGTTGGGCACAGAGATGTCTGTGCCCCCCGACCGGAATTGTCTCTTCTCAAGGAAAGGAGGCCCAGTTCTGTCAATGGCCTCTCTGCGTTTGATGTCAGGCAGTTTCTTTCTAATGGCCGTTACCTCCTTTTTCTATGCGATCCTGCTTCACCCATGTCACATGCATCTTCTTTCCTTGATTCCTGACACATAATGCAGCAACTGTCCCAAACGGGCACAGCTCTCGGGAGATTTCTTACTGGTTCTATTGCTTAGTTACAACTGGGCCCAATAATGAGTGGCACAAACCATTGGTTCATCTAACTGCTATTACTCCAATGGTAAAAGAAAATACCATCCCCATCACATCTGTGTGAACTGGAGTCTAACTACAAAGCCTCAGATGCAATCAAACAAAAACAGGTTGGACCTCCTAGTCTGGCACCCTCGGGCTCCGACTGGTCCTGGATAAGGGATCTTTCTGGACCAAGGGAAGTCATTTCTGCACACACAGCCCTCTACCCCCTTCCTCAGCCCTGCACTGGCCCTTCCCCCACTGAGTTTCCTGGCTCCCTCCCACAGCCGAGCTGGAGATATCCCCACGTGCTCCCCTTCCCCCTGATGGCACAGTGCTGGGCTCCTGGCACCTCCACCCCCTACAGGGCACTGGGACTCTCTGATCCTGGGACATGTGTGGTCCTTCCCAGACCAGAGAGTTCCAGTTTATAGAGGTGCAACCTGTGAGCCGGTGAGAAAATGAGACAGTGATTTCACACACACAGAAACTAAACTCTCTGGGCACATTCCCTATCACCATCGTGGTCAGGTGGTCAGTAATATGTCCGTAGCTGTATTCTTACTATTAGAGCATGGAATTATTATCTGTGGTTTAGTTTGGCTCATTTAAGATTTTTACTTCATTTGCTTGTCTGCTTTCTTTCACATATAAGGGTTGGGTTCCCCCACCAACATGACCTGGTCTGTCCTGATATACTTTGTACCCTGGTATGACTGTGTCCTCAATTCACCAAGATTCTGGGATGCCTATTACCTCAGTATCCGTGTTTAATAGGAGGCTCTCCATCTTATTATTTTGATTTCTAGCACTTGTACATAAGCACTTTCAAACCTTGTCACTTTTTGGCTGGCTGCCATTGCTTGCTGTAATTTGAATGGGGCTCTTTTTCAGGCAGCAGATTTCAAACAAACCAAAGGAAATAGTTCACACAATGCAGTCACCCTGTGGAACTTATTGCTAGGGGATGTTGTACGTAAGCGAAACAGTGACTAGGTGATAAGTTTCGGGGGGAGGGGGGGGGAACTGTGTGAGTCTGTTTCAGCAAATACGAGGAAGCCTGTGGCTCCTTAAAACCTCACACATTTGCTCGCCCATAAGCTTTTGTGGGCTAGAGCCCACTTTTTCCTGTTTACGCCCAAATCAGCATGTGAGTCTTGATGGTGCCTCCAGACCGTTCAGTGAATTTACCCCATGGCAGAGGGTAAAGGCCTACGTCCATTTAACAGGTCGTACATAACCAATATCCTTGGGGGCCCAGGGGTTATTGTGATTTACCTTTGATAACCTTTGGGGGGAAAGCGCCAAGGAAGCCTCTTGGTGTGCGAAAGACCTGGGGGACAGGACAGTGGAAGCACGAACAGGGCAAACCAGAGCAGTTGCTGGCCAGCGATAAGCTTGGTAGCTTGGGTGTTGCTAATAGGCAGGGAAGCTGCAGTGGGGATTTGCTGTGTGACAGTCCGAGGAGGGGTGCAGACAAACACAGGCTGTGGCCAGAGACGTGCCTTGCTGCACCCTTTAGCTTGAACAAAAGACAGGATTATGCAGCACTTTAAAGACTAACCAGATGGTTTATTAGTTGATGAGCTTTCGTGGGCCAGACCCACTTCCTCAGATCAAGTTGTGGAAGAAAATTGGCACGACCATATATACCAAAGGGATACAATCAAAAAAATGAACACATATAAAACTGACAAATCAGATTTTAGACCAGAGGGAGGTAAGGGGGGAGATTAGTGTCTATGAGATAATGATATTAGGGGTGATAATTGGGGAAGCTATCTTTGTAATATAGTGATAGAAATGTAGCCGTGTTAGTCCGGTGTAGCTGAAACAATACAGGACTATGTAGCACTTTAAAGACTAACAAGATGGTTTATTAGATGATGAGCTTTCGTGGGCCAGACCCACTTCCTCAGATCAAATAGTGGAAGAAAATAGTCACAACCATATATACCAAAGGATACAATTTAAAAAATGAACAAATATGAAAAGGACAAATCAAATTTCAGAACAGAAGGGGAATGCGGGGGGAGGGGGGGGAGGGAAAGGTAAATGTCTGTGAGCTAATGATATTAGAGGTGATAATTGGGGAAGCTATCTTTGTAATGGGTAAGATAACTAGAGTCTTTGTTAAGACCCCGGCGTAAAGTGTCGAATTTTAGCATGAATAACAGTTCAGAGGATTCTCTTTCAAGTGTAGTCTTTAAAGGCTTTTGAAGCAGGATGCAGGTAATTAAGTCATTGAGACTATGTCCTTTCTGGTTGAAACGGCAAGAAACTGTGTTTTCTTTGTGATCCTGTCTAATGTCTGTTTTGTGGGCACTGATCCTTTGGCGAAGTGTCTGAGACGTTTGTCCAATGTACATAGCAGACGGACACTTTCGGCACATGATAGCATAAATTATATTTCTGGATGCGCAGGAATATGTGTTCTTGATCTTATAACTCACTTGGTTAGGTCCAATAATGGTATCAGCAGAGTGAATATGTGGACAAAGCTGGCAACGGGGTTTGTTGCAAGGGAAGGTACCAGGGTTGGTATTAGTGTGGTATGTCCTGTGGTTGTTGGTAAGAATCATCTTGAGGTTAGGTGGTTGTCTATAGGGGTATGTCTACACTACAAAGTTAATTCGAACTAACGGACAGAGACCAGAAACTTCAGGATCTCTACCAAGCATTTATAAACCTCAACTACCCACCCTGAGAAATAAAAAAACAAATTGAAAGAGCCAGACGAATACCCAGAAACCATCTACTTCAAGACAGACCCAAGAAAACCAACAATAGAACACCACTTGTCATCACCTATAGCTCCCAACTATAGTCTCCTAGGGTACGTCTAGACTACACGGCTCCGTCGACGGAGCCATGTAGATTTGTTGTTTTGGCAAAGGCAAATGAAGCCGCGATTTAAATGATCGCGGCTTCATTTACATTTACATGGCTGCTGCGCTGAGCCGACAAACAGCTGATTAGCTGTTTGTCGGCTCGCGCGCTAGTCTGGACGTTCCCCCTGTCGACATCAAAGCCCTTTGTCAGCAGCCCTGGTAAACCTCATTCCACGAGGAATAACGGGGCTGCCGACAAAGGGCTTTGATGTCGGAAGGGGAGCGTCCAGACTAGCGCGCGAGCCGACAAACAGCTGATCAGCTGTTTGTCGGCTCAGCGCAGCAGCCATGTAAATGTAAATGAAGCCACGATCATTTAAATCGCGGCTTCATTTGCCTTTGCCTATGTGTCTAATCTACATGCCTCTGCCGACAGAGGCATGTAGTCTAGACACAGCCCTATAGACAACCACCTAACCTCAGGATGATTCTTACCAACAACCACATGACATACCACACTAATACTAACCCTGGAACTTTCTCTTGCAACAAACCCCATTGCCAGCTTTGTCCACATATTTACTCTGCTGACACCGTCATTGGACCTAAGTATGTTAGTTACAAGATCAAGAACACATATTCCTGTTCATCCAGAAATATAATTTATGCTATCATGGGCCAACCTCTGTTCTAAAATCTGATTTGTCAGTTTTATATGTGTTCACTTTTTTTGATTGTATCCCTTCGTATATATGGTTGTGCCAATTTCCTTCCACATATTGATCTGAGGAAGTGGGTCTGGCCCACGAAGCTCATCACCTAATAAACCATCTGGTTAGTCTTTAAAGTGCTGCATAGTCCTGTCTTTTGTTTCAGCTACACCAGGCTCAGGGGCTACACCTCTATTACTACCCTCCTTTAGCTGAGAAAGGGCATCGCCCCACAGGCCGGCCTCCCAATGGCCCTTCCGCCCCTCTGTGCCAGGCCAGGAGCTGCTTTTAATGATGGGGGGGCACAGGGTGATGGGTTAGGAAGGATGCGGGGCGGGGGAGGGGGGCACTGGCCCAGCCTGACCCACCTTTCTCCTAGCCCCACCCCAGCCTGCCCCACCCTCCCCTTAGCCCCGCCCCTCCACCGCCCCTCCCCCAGCATGCCCCGACCTTCGCCTAGACCCGCCCCTCCCCAGCCTGCCGTACCCTTGGCATAGCCCCGCCCCTTCCATGAGGCCCCGCCCCAAGCCCACCTCTTCCCCGCCCCTTTTAGGACACACCCCCTTGCCGTTCTCCGAGTCCCCACTCGCTGTGCTGAGGCCCCGCCCTTTTCCTAGTCCAGCCCCCTTATAGAGGCCCCGCCCCTTGCTCCTGGGCTCGCTCTCCCCACTCGGGGTCGACACCTGGAGACCCCAAAGGCCGGTGGGGACCGAAGAGCGGAAAGCGACTCCCGCAGCCCCGCAAGAGATCGGGACTACAGCCCCCAGCAGGCAGTGCGGCAAGATGGCCGCCCGCCATGCGGCCTCGGCCTGCACTGTGGGGGTGGGAATGGCCGCCCCGCGGACCCAACCAACCGATCCCCGGACTACAACTCCCGGCGTGCAGCGCGGCGGGCGCATGCGTTGAGCTGGACTCCGGAAGTCGGGTGAGTCTCACTGGGGGCTGCTGGGGCCCGTCTCCAGTATTGGGGAGGGGGAGACGCGGGGGGGCTCTGGGTTCCCAGTGGGGGAGGCGCGGGGAGGGCCTGGGTTCCCCAGTGGGGGAGACGCGGGGGGGCTCTGGGTTCCCAGTGGGGGAGGCGCGGGGGGGCTCTGGGTTCCCAGTGGGGGAGGCGCGGGGGGGCTCTGGGTTCCCCAGTGGGGGAGGCGCGGGGAGGGCCTGGGTTCCCAGTGGGGGAGGGGTGTGACCCCGAGGTGACCCCCCCCTGCTGCCCCCAGCTGCCCGTGGGGCCGGCGCCGGGATGAACCTGGAGCGGGTCTCCAACGAGGAGAAGCTGAACCTGTGCCGGAAATACTACCTGGGTGAGCCAGCCTGGGGGGGAGGAGATGGGGCCCGGGAGGGGGGGGCTGGGGGGGCAGAGGAGTTGGGGCCTGGGGGGGAGAGGAGATGGGGCCCGGGAGCGGGGGCCTGGGGGGGAGGAGATGGGGCCCGGGAGGGGGGCCTGGGGGGGCAGAGGAGATGTGGATGGGGGGGGAGGAGAGGAGATGGGGGGCCCGGCCTGGGGGGATCCGGAGAGGAAAGGGTGTGGCAGGTGCCTGGGGATGGGAGAAGAGGGGGCACTAAGCTGGGGTTCAGAGAGGAGGGGGGCTGGCAGTGTCTCATGCATGGGGTTGAGAGCAAGCTGAGAGGGGACGTGGTGGCTGCTGTGGGAGGTGGGGGGGCAGTTGTGATGACCAGGACATTAATGGGTCCCAGCTACGTTCATGGAGGACTGGCCCATCAACGGCTAGTAGCCAGGCTGGGTGAGGAGAGTGCTGGGAATTGGTGACGGGACGGATCACGTCACGATTCCTTGCTCTGTTAGCTGCCTCTGGGGCAGCTGGCACTGGCCACTGTTGGCAGTTGGGACACTGGGCTGGATGGACCTTTGGTCTGACCCTGTCTGGCCGTTCTTATGGGCATGGTGGGTGCCTGGGGGCGAGGAGAGAGAAGAGGGTGTGAGGCTGTAGGAGTGGAAAAGTGGGGAGGTGCCCTGGCATGGGGAGAGTGGAGCTACCAGTCTGGGGGGCATGGAGAAGAGGGAGCATGGGGAGGAAGCTCCAGGCTGGGAGGTCAGAGAGGAGAAGGGGCATGGTGGCTACTGTCATATGACCCCAGTACTGCCACTCGGAGGGCTGCGAGCTTCCCAGTAGCCATGTCCCGGTCTCTCCCCGGGGCTTGACCCGTCTCTGCTGCCCTCCCCCCAGGTGGCTTCGCCCTCCTTCCCTTCCTCTGGCTGGTCAATGTGCTGTGGTTCTGCCGTGAGGCCTTCCTGGCGCCTGCCTACACTGAGCAGCCGCAGATCAAAAGCTGTGAGTGGGGCAGAGTCTGCTGGGTGGTGGGTGGTGAAGTGCTGCAGTGGGCAGGGACCTGGGGCATGGCAGATGGTACCTGGAGGGGGCAGGAGCGGGAATCAGAGGTGCAGCTAGTGAGCAGGGTCTAGGGCATGGAAGGTAATTCATGGGGCTGGGAGAGGGCCCTGGGAGCTTAGCTGGGGGCAGGGCCCTGGGGACTCAAGTGAGAGGAGTTACTGAGGCAGGGCCCAGGGGGATTGAAGGAAGAGGCCACTGGGGCAGGGGCTAGGAGGGAGGGACCATCAGGGCAGGGCCCAGGGTGAGGTGGGCGGGAGGGACCCCGGGGGCAGGGTCCAGAGGAGGGAAGGGATGGAGGGGCCACGGGGGCAGGGCCAAGGCACAATGGGCATGGCACTGAGCCCTGTCTCTTTTTCAGACGTCCAGCGCTCGGCTGTGGGGCTGCTGTTCTGGGTGGTCGTGCTGACCACATGGGTCACCATCTTCCAGACACACCGGGCCCGATGGGGTGAGCTGGGTGACTACCTGTCCTTCACCATCCCCCTGGGCATCCCCTGATGGTGCCAGGCACACTCAGAGGGCAGCCAGGGGGCCCCCTCCAGCTTGGATCAGCGGGGGTCCCATCCCTGCCCCTCCTGCCGGAGCTCATCCCTTGCTGGCTGCCCCCTGCTCCGTGAGAATCAATAAAGTTTGTTTCACCCTGTCCCGCTGGCTCTGCGGCTGTGGGGGAGCACTGGTTGGGTGAGTTCCTGGGGGAATTTGTAGGGGCGCAGAGCAGCAGTGAGCACAAGGGTGGGCAAGGATGCTGCCTGCAGTGATTCAAGTCACCTGAGGTGGGGGAAGATGGCATGTGATGAAGGGGTTCTCCCCCAATGGCCACAGCTCCTGCCTTTACGGGGGGGTGGAGAGCACAGATGTGCCCTAGAACTTCACCTGGGTGAGAACTGGCAGCACGGTCGTACAGCCAGGGATGAGGGCAGGGAGTGCTGGGACAAAGCCACCTCTGGGGCGGGGCGGCTGGGAACAGCCACGCAGTGACACTCCAAAGGGAGCTATGCGCTCTCCCTACCATTTAAACAGTAGGAGCCAGGAAGGAGCCCTGGGTTGCTCGTGATGTTGAAGGATCCTCCCATCTAGCCTCTTATGAAAAGCACCTGGGACCCATGTACAGCACCATCCACACAATCCCCTGCAGCACAGCACCCCTTGCAGCTCTGCTTCCCTGTGGCCTACACTGGGAGCAGGGGGTGGGTGGGAGAGGAGAGCAGAGATCAGCGGGCTCTGCTGTGGGCCGTGGGACAGCTGAGTGGGGAGAGGCCTTGGGGGCTGGGCTACTCTTGAGCACCGGCCCTGTTCTCCAGCATAGTGGTATGTAGGGTCGTGTGCTCAGGAAGGAGGTTGACGGACACTCGGGTCCTCTCATGCCTGACCTGAATGGACAGGAAGGGAATGATCACTGAGAGCTCCTTGGAGCCCTGGGTGCAGCCACAGAACGAGGAGCATGTGAGGGTAGAAAGTTGTGGGTGGCCACGGAGAAGCGATGTCACGCTGGGCCTGGATCTGGGCAGGCCGTAGTGCTGGATATGGAGTGGCAGGAGTTAGGTGGGGATCCATAAATGTGGGTTTCACCCCACCTGGTGCCTGACTGTCTCCATTCTTGATAGTCATGTCTACCACTTGGCCATGGCTTGAGAAGTGGCTCAAATGGAGATTTATGGGAGTTTTGTGGCCGGGGGGTGGAGTGTGGGGGGGAAATGGGAGTAAAGCAGTAGCCATTTGCATCTTGCTGGCACTGTTGTTAAACAATGGTCTGACACCCCACTTTGGGATCCCCCCGCTTTCTCCCAACAGTGACCATTTAAAATGATAGAAAGAGAGGAGGGGCTTAAACCCCTGAATTTTGTGCCCCTGTGAAAACTTAAGCCCATAAAAATGTTTTGAAACTCTTACGACCTTGCCAGAATGATCACAGTAAGAATGGGATTCTGGTGGCCCTGGGAGATTATCATATACATAGTAGCCCAGTGTCTGTGACTCTGTAATGCTGGCTGTTCCTCTGGGTGGCGCTGTTGCCTCCTGCCGTGGCACTCAGCTGACTTCTGCGCTGGTCAGCTGGGCCACTGCGGGAGCAAGCAGCTGTTTGGGGTCCATGCTCCTCATGCAGCACGGAGGTGCTATTTGCTCCTGCGCGGCGGCCTAGCTGAGCAGCGCAGAAGTCAGCCAAGCACCACGGCGGGAGGCAACAGCGCCACCCAGAGGGAACAGCCGGGGGCGGGGCCTGGACGAGCATGCGTCAGAACATCAGGAAAGGGCGCCGGCTTCAAAAGGAGGAAAGTGGAGCAGGCGTGGAGAAGACAGAGAGGAGAACGGAGGCAGCGGAGGACAGCAAGAGAGAGAATGAGAGACACGCAGCAGGAGGAGGAGAAGAGAAACACAGAGTGAGAGGTGGGAGGGGGGAAATAGAAGGAGAGAGAGGCAGGAGGCGGACAGGAGCTGAGAGAGGACGAGGAAGTAGGAGAAGAGAGAGAGGCTGCTTGCTCCTGCGTGGTGGTCCAGCTGAGTGGCACAGAAGTCAGCCAAGCACTATGGCAGGAGGCACAGGGGGGCAGGAAGGTGAGGTACATGCCCTGGGGGCGTGGGCGGGGCCTGTACGAGCGTGCATCCTTGATGGAGACAGAGGAGAGCGGAGAGAGAGTGAGAGTCAGGAGAGGGCGAAGAGAAAGCGAGAGATGGAGCGGAGAGAGTGAGAGCAGGAGGAGGAGAAGAGGGAGAGAGAGGCAGAAGGCAGAGGAGAGCTGAGAGAGAGAGGGGAAGGGAGGAGGAGGAGGAGAGAGACGGAGTGAGAGACTGGAGACTCAGGAGAGAAGACCGACGTGGAGGAGAGACCTGAAAATCCCGTCTTATGACAGGCTAATTGCCTAGTTTTATAATGTTGATGCCGAAGATAAGTTTCTTATTTGCTTTTTTTATTCTAATTTGTACTGCTTTACATTTTCATGGTTGCATGAGATTTTGGGGGGGGGGGGTCACCATTTTTGTTATCGTCATCAATTGAAAATTCACATTGCAGGAATTGCGGTGGGGGAGTCCGGTGATGGCACAAGGACAGTAGCCCCTGAGAATGAGAGTTCCAGCTTTATGAAGAGTTAAAATACAAACAGTCACTGTTACAAGTCCAAACGTTCCCAGGGCAGGTCTAGATAGCGGTGCTATTTTGGATACTCCTAGTATCCTGAAATAGCGTTTTCTGAGTCTTCAGAGCACGCCCGTTATTTCAAATTAGCTTTCAACATAACAGGTACGCTATTCCCACGTCCCTGTAAACCTGCTTCCCCGAGGGTTAAGGGACATTTGGGAATAGTGCTCGATTTTGAAGTTAACTCAAAATAAGCTATGCGATTTGCATCGCTCAGATTGCATAGCTTATTTCGAGCTAAGGGTGCAGCGTAGACACACCCAAAGTGAATACCTTAAACCACCCATTATACCTGTATGACTGTTCGGGGCCAGTCTGCTTGTAACAAGTCTCACTCCAAAGTCTAAGTCCCTGGACTTTGACAATGTTTCTGACTTGCCTGCCTGTAACTTGTGATTATCCTGCATGGGGGTGCGGTGGGGGCAGGGAAACCCCCATTTATCAAGGACAATCTAAGCTAGCCAAGCCTACTTGTACAGCAGCAATGAGGAGACTTTGGAGGGATCACAGACAATGGTGTGAATAAAACACAAGTGATTCACAGTGTTGGGAGGGGCTCAGTTGGGGGGGGATGAGGGCTCTCGGTGGGGGTGCGGGCTTTGTAGAATCATAGAACTGGAAGAGACCTCAGAGGGTCATCAAGTCCAGCCCCCTGCTTTAGGCAGGACCCAATCCCAACTAAATCAACCCAGCCAGGGCTTTGTCAAGCCGAGACTTAAACACCTCTAGGGATGGAGACTCCCCTACTTCCATAGGTAACCCATTTCAGTGCTTCACCACCCTCCTGGTGAAATAGTTTTTCCTAATATCCAACCTGGATCTCTCCCACCACAGCTTGAGACCATCGCTCCTTGTTCTGCCACCTGTCACTACTGAGAACAGCCTCTCTCTATCCTCTTTGGAACCTCCCTTCAGGAAGTTGAAGGCTGCTATCAAATCCCCCTCACTCTTTGCTTCTGCAGACCCAAGTCCCTCAGCCTCTCCTCATAAGTCATATGCTCCAGCCCCCTAATCATTTTGGTTGCCCTCCGCTGGACCCTCTCCAGTGCATCCACATCCTTTTTGTAGTGGGGGGCCCAGAACTGGACACAATACTCCAGATGCGGCCTCACCAAAGCCGAATAAAGGGGAATGATGACATCTCTGGATCTGCTGGCAATGCTCCTCTTAATGCAACCTAATATGCCATTAGCCTTCTTGGCTACAAGGGCACACTGTTGACTCATATCTAGCTTCTCATCCACTGTAACCCCCAGGTCCTTTTCTGCAGAACTACTGCTTAACTGGTTGGTTCCCAGCTTGTAACTATGCTTGGGATTCTTCCGTCCCAAGTGCAGGACTCTGCACTTGTCCTTGTTGAACCTCATCAGATTTCTTGTGGCCCAATCCTCCAATTTGTCTAAGTCATTCTGTACCCTATCTCTGCCCTTAAGCGTATCTACCTCTCCCCCCAGCTTAGTGTCATCTGCAAACTTGCTGAGGGTGCAATCCATCCCCTCATCCAGATCATTAATAAAGATATTGAACAAAACCAGTCCTAGAACCGAACCTTGGGGCACTCCGCTGGAAAACGACCACCATCCTGACATCGAACCATTGATCACTACCCGCTGGGCCCGGCCTTCTAGCCAGCTTTCTATCCATCTTACCGTCCATTTATCCAATCCACAATCCCTTAACTTGCTGGCAAGAGTATTGTGGGAGACCGTATTAAAAGCCTTGCTAAAGTCAAGGTTTATCACATCCACTGACTTCCCCATGTCCACCAAGCCAGTTATCTCATCATAGAAGCTAATCAGATTGGTTAGGCACGACTTGCCCTTTGTGAATCCATGCCGACTATTCCTAATCACTTTCCTCTCATCCAAGTGCCTCAATATGGATTCCTTAAGGATCCCTTCCATGATTTTTCCAGGAACCGAAGTAAGACTGACCAGCCTATAGTTTCCTGGATCGTCCTTCCCTTTTTTGAAGATGGGCACTACATTTGCCTTTTTCCAGTCATCCGGGATTTCTCCCGATCTCCACGACTTTTCAAAGATAATAGCCAAAGGCTCCACAATGACATTTGCCAACTCCCTCAGTACCCTCGGATGCACTAAGTCCGGACCCATGGATTTAAGTACGTTTAGCTTTTCTAAATAGTTCCTAACCTGTTCTTTACCCACCACGGGCTGTCCATCTTCATCCCATCTTGCATCACTTGGCGCAGAAGTCAAGGAGCCGACCTTGTCCGTGAATACAGAGGCAAAGAAAGCATTGAGTACTTCAGCTTTCCCCACATCATCTGTCACTAGGTTACCTCCTTCATCCATTAGGGGCCGCACACCCTCTCTGATCACCTTCTTCTTGTTAACATGCCTGTAGAAACCTTTCTTGTTATCCTTCACATCCTTAGCCAGTCGCAATTCCATTTGCGCTTTCGCCTTCCTGATAACCCCCCGGCATTCTCGAGCTATACATTTAAATCCCTCCCTGGTCATTTGTCCAAGTTTCCACTCTTTGTAAGCTTCCTTTTTGTGCTTAAGTTCACCAAGGATTTCCCCTGTAAGCCAATCCGGTCTCCTACCATGTTTGCCTCTCTTGCTACGCGTCGGGATGGTTTCTTTCTGTGCCTTCAATAAGGCTTCTTTAAAATACTGCCAGCTGTCCTGGACTCCTTTCCCCTTCATGTTAACATTCCAGGGGATTCTGCCCATCAGATCTCGGAGGGAGTCAAAATCTGCTTTTTTGAAGTTCAAGGTGTGTATTTTACTACTCTCTTTTCTTCCTTTGGTCAGGATCCTGAAATCTACCATCTCATGATCACTGCTTCCCAGGTTGTCACCCACCTCCACTTCCCCTATTAGTTCCTCCCTGTTTGTGAGCAGAAGGTCAAGCTGCGCACGGCCCCTGGTTGGATCCTTCAGCACCTGTGTCAAGAAGTTATCCCCAACATTCTCCAAAAACTTCCTGGATTGCCTGTGTACTGCCGTATAGGTTTCCCAGCAGATGTCAGGGTGATTAAAGTCCCCCACGAGAACCAGGGCCTGCGATCTGGAAGCTTCGCTCAGTTGTCCGAAGAAAGCCTCATCTACCTCATCCACCTGATTCGGTGGCCTGTAGCAAACACCAACCACAACATCAATGCTGTTGTTTGCTCCTTTAAACTTAACCCATAGACTCTCAACAGGTTTTTCTCCCTCTTTATACTGGAGTTTAAAGCAATCTTAGTGCTCTCTTACATATAGTGCAACTCCTCCTCCTTTTCTCCCCTGCCTGTTGTTCCTGAACAGTCTATACCCTTCCATGACAGCACTCCAGTCATGCGAGTCATCCCACCAAGTCTGTTATCCCAATTAAATCATCTTTCTTGGTCTGGGCCAGGGCCTCCAGTTCTTCCTGTTTGTTGCCCAGGCTTCTCGCATTAGTGTACAAACACTTCAGGTAACCAGTTGATCATCTTATCTTTTCCATTTGAAACATGGGTCCTCCTTTCTTGCCCCTTCCTCTCTGCATTTCTTCCCGGTATCCGACTTTCCAACTCCCCTCAGGGTTTTGGTCACCGTCCCCCAACGAACCTAGTTTAAAGCCCTCCTCACTAGGTTTGCAAGCCTGCCCGCGAAGATGCTCCTTCCTCTCTTCGTTAGGTGGATCCCATCCCTTCCTAACAATCCTTGCGCCCGGAACAGAGTCCCATGGTCGAAGAAACCAGAGCCCTCTCTGCAACACCATCTGCGCAACCACACATTTACGTCCTCAATTCGACAATCCCTGCCCAGTCCTTTCCCTTCAACAGGGAGGATGGAGGAGAATACCACTTGCGCTTCAAATTCTTGGATCCTTCTTCCTAGCGCTACATAATCCGCAGTAACATGCTCAAGATCATTCTTGGCCGTATCATTAGTTCCCACGTGGAGAAGCAGGAAGGGGTAGCGATCTGAAGGTTTGATCAGCTTGGTAAGCCTCTCAGTGACATCCTGAATGCGAGCTCCCGGTAAGCAGCACACCTCTCGAGATTCCAGGTCCGGACGGCAGAGGGATGGCTCAGTCCCTCTTAGGAGGGAGTCCCCGACCACCGCCACCTGTTGTTTCCTTTTGGGCGTGGTGGCCGTGGAACCCCCATCTGTAGGGCTACGCATCCCATGCTTTCCAGTAGATGGTGTTCCCTTCTGGTTTCTTCCTTGTGAGGTCCCTTCCAGAGCTTTCAGCACTGCAGAGCCTGTGGAGAGAGCTTGAAAGCGATTGCTTACCTCTATAGCATCGGGGGAATCCTGTGCTGGCCTTTTTCCCCTTCTAGAAGTTACATGCTGCCAGTTCTCTTCTTGGTCATGTACTGCCCTCTCTGGCTCTTCTGCCTGCCATGCTTGAAGGATTAAATGCTGCCTTCTATCGAGGAAGTCTTCATCCTCTCTGATCAAGCGTAGGGTCGACACTTGGGCCTCCAGTCCTCTTCCAAAATGTTGACCAGCTTGCACTTGGTGCAGATGAAATCCGTTCTTTCTTCTGGGAGGAAGACAAACATGGCACACGCTGTGCAGGTAACAACAGCAGACCCATCACCAACCATCGCTGCTGTCCTGGAAAAGGGATTTAAAAAGAAAGGCAAGAGAACCTCCCGCCCTTCCCAACTCCCTCTCTAAACTCGCTGTTAGCACTCACCTGTTCGCAAGCTCCTTGGTCGCTTGCCCACTGCCTTATAAAGCCCCTCCCCCTACCAAGGCTCAGCCAATCAGCAGAGGCTTCTAGAATTCAAACTTTAATTAGAAGCCAACAGTTTCCACCTGCCAATCACAGCACAAAGTCCATCAAGGAGAGGGGGAGAGGAGGGGGAGAAAAAAAAAAACAAAAACAAACAAACAAAAAGGCCTCACTCTCAAACACAGGGGAAAATAAATAAATAAACAAAAAAGAACACCCACCAACCCTCACTCACAAACACAAGCTCAGCACACAGCAAGAAAGCCCCAAACACAACACCCACTTCCCTCAAGACTCCGGTATCTGCTTCTCTACCTGGAGAACTCCCTCTCTAAAGCCTCACTCAAACAGGGAAAGAAAAAAAATAATAAATAAATAAATAAGACCAACACCACCACACACCAAACAAACACAAGCTTTATAAAGCCCCCCCCCCCTTTGAGTGGGGCTGGAGATGAGTGGGTTGGGATGTGGGAGGGGGCTCAGGGCTGGGGGTGCAGGCTCTGGGGATAAGAGGCTGCTGTGCAGGAGGGGGCTCCCCGAGAAGGGGCTGTCGCACTGGAGGGGGTTCCGCTTGCAGACTGTACGGCCAGGCGTGGGCACAACGTGAGAGGCCGCTCTGCCTGACTGGAGCAGGGCTTGGCCATCACGCTGGAGGGGGCTCCCCGAGAAGGGGCTGCCATGCTGGAGGGGGTTCCACCTGGGGACTGTACGGCCAGGGGTGGGCACAACGTGAGAGGCCGCTCTGCCTGATTGGAGCAGGGTTTGTCCCCATCCCTAACTATTCCAGCTGTAGTCTCTCCGGCTCCGTGCTGATAGCAGCTTGTGGAGAGAGGGATGGTGCCTAGGCCTGCACGGACGCCGCTTGCGGGGGACACGCGAGCCTACCTGGCGAGACCTCAAGCAGGGCTGGGGACAGGCCCGGGCTGAAGGCTCCGTTTGTCTGGACGTGGGCTGTGGCTGGTTTGCTTTAAGCAGTTTTAGCCTTTCCAGTCCCCCCCAGTGCCTGTCGCTGTGAGCTGCCCCTCCTGCCCATCAAAACAGCCCTCGAGACGCTGAGCAGAGCCGCCGAACTCTGTACTTGGGCACAGGCCATGGCTGCAAATGTCCCTCGTCAGCAATGGCACCTGCTGGCTCCAGCTCTGCCCAGGGAGCAGCTTGCAGGGGGGCCCCCCAACCCCTCACCCAGCTCCCCAGAGCAAGTGGCTCTCAAGGGGGGTGGCTCGCACCAGGTGCTGGTGGAAGGAGGCTGAATTGCCCAAGGAGGTGTGGCCAGCTGGCAGCGGGGTGTTGCCCTGACTCTGAGCAGGGTGGGGTGCTGTGCCCCAGGGCCCTGGCTGGAGTCTCCTTTGGTTAATCTCTTCATTTAGCAAGATTGGCCCAGCGTGGGTGGGTGAAACCTGCTGATGTTACACGGGGCGGGGGGCACCTTGGGAACCAGGAAGGGGGTGAGCGTTGGGTGACCTGCCCACAGCAGGGTGTGTGGAGCCCTGCGCAGACACAAAACTGCATCCCCGCCTGCCTCCCTTCGGCACAATGATCTGTGGGTGCGGATACTTGAGGCAAGCGGGAGAGCCGCTGGTCTGCAGAGCTCTCGGGACGCGACAGGGCCTGGCATAGGGGCCACAGGGGCGTCCGGTGGCGGGAACAGGCATACATAGCCGGTCAGCAGTGGTAGAGCCGGGGTAGCACTGCTGGCCAAGGGGTGGCTCAGAGCCCAGCAGGACGGAGCCAACTCAGCTCCCGCACGCTCTGGACGCGGGGTCCCACTGGAGCGAGTGCAATGAGCGGCTGAGCCCAGGCATAGGGAGCCTGTCTCATGGAGGAGCCAGGATGGACGTGCCTTGCTCAGGCAGGCACCGTGCAGGCTGAGAACAGCTGTGGGGCTGGCTAGAAATGCTGTGGGTGGCACCAGGGATGCAGAGAGGTACTGCCAGGCAAGGGCGCTCAACTTCCTCTCCTGCTCCCTGCAGCCCAGTGCCCCTACCAAGCTCCCCACAGCTTCTCAGGGCCCCCACCCAGCCCTTGCCCTTCTCGCTGCAGCCCAGCGCCCCCTGCTGAGTCCCCACCCTGCTCCCTACAGCCCCACAGCGCCCCCTGCCGACCCCCGCCCCTCCCTGCAGCCCAGCGCCCCCTGCTGAGTCCCCACCCTGCTCCCTACAGCCCCACAGCGCCCCCTGCCGACCCCCGTCCCCTCCCTGCAGCCCAGCGCCCCCTGCTGAGTCCCCACCCTGCTCCCTACAGCCCCACAGCGCCCCCTGCCGACACCCGTCCCCTCCCTGCAGCCCAGCGCCCCCTGCTGAGTCCCCACCCTGCTCCCTACAGCCCCACAGCACCCCCTGCCGAGCCACGTCCCCTCCCTGCAGCCCAGTGCCCCCGCTGAGTCCCCACTCTGCTCCCTGCAGCCTCACAGCGCCCCCTGCCGACCTCCGTCCCCTCCCTGCAGCCCAGCGCCCCCTGCTGAGTCCCCACCCTGCTCCCTACAGCCCCACAGCGCCCCCTGCCGAGCCACGTCCCCTCCCTGCAGCCCAGTGCCCCCTGCTGAGTCCCCACTCTGCTCCCTGCAGCCCCACAGCGCCCCTGCCGACCCCCGTCCCCTCCCTGCAGCCCAGCGCCCCCTACTGGGTCCCCACTCTGCTCCCTGCAGCCCCACAGCGCCCCCTGCCGAGCCCCGTCCCCTCCCTGCAGCCCCACAGCGCCCCCTGCCGACTCCCGTCCCCTCCCTGCAGCCCAGCGCCCCCTACTGGGTCCCCACTCTGCTCCCTGCAGCCCCACAGCGCCCCCTGCCGAGCCCCGTCCCCTTCCTGCAGCCCAGCGCCCCCTGCCGACCCCCGTCCCCTCTCTGCAGCACAGCGCCCCCTGCTGGGTCCCCACTCTGCTCCCTGCAGCCCCACAGCGCCCTCTGCCGAGTCCCGTCCCCTTCCTGCAGCCCAGCGCCCCCTGCCGACCCCCGTCCCCTCCCTGCAGCCCAGCGCCCCCTACTGAGTCCCCACTCTGCTCCCTACAGCGCCCCCTGCTGAGTCCCCACTCTGCTCCCTACAGCGCCCCCTGCCCAGCCCTGTCCCCTCCCTGCAGCCCAGCGCCCCCTGCTGAGTCCCCACCCTGCTCCCTGCAGCTCCACACCACCCCCTGCTCAGCCCTGGCCCCTCCCTGCAGCCCCACAGCGCCCCCTGCCGAGCCCCCGCCCTGCTCTCCACAGCCCGGCACCCCCAATGGGCATCCCGAGGGTTTCAGGACCTACTTGGGACGCCATCACTTCCTCAGGCCAGGACCTCTGGGGAAGCGCAGGGCTGATCAGTGTGGCTAACTGGAAGAGAGCTCTCCGCCTGCCTGCCTCCCAGCCCCCCACTTCCTGTCTCCAGGGAAACTTCCTGCTCTGTCTGTGTCCTGGCTACCCCTCCCCCACCCCCTGTGGGGTGTGGGGAGCTCATCCCTCACTTGGGGCTCTCAGAGCAGCATGGCCCCCTCCCACTTCCCAGGACTGTACCCCGGTCTCTGCCCAGCTCACCTCTGTTGGAGCCTTCCTCACGCCGTACCATCCCCCCGCCGCACTGGTCCATGCGATGGGGGCCCCTCCCCCTCCCCAGTCACCCCCTCCTGCCCGCTCCCTGCACTGTGGGCGGTGGCCCTGCCAAACCTTGGGGGACAGACCCCGTGCCAGCAAAGACCTCCAACAGCCAGGGCCTGGATGTCTAGCTGGACTGCTCTAGTCCCCCCCACGCCCTGCCCTCCCCTAGGCTGGGCCTCATCTCTCCTACCTCTGGGCAGCAGGCAGGAGCAGGCAGCCATGGCAGGGGCCTGGTGCTGCCCCCAGGGTCCCTGAAGCCCACCCCCAACCTCCATATGGCTTAGGGTAGATGCCCCCCTCAGGAGCCTGGCCCATGGCCTGCGCCTGCCCCCAGCCTCTGGGGGACTACAGGCAGGGTTGGTCACTGGGAGCAGCAACCTCCATGGGCCCTTGCACCTGAAGAACAGCCACCACAGCACCCCCTTTCCATAGCTGCCCCTCCCTGGGCTGTTGGGGGGATCTCCCCTCCAGCCTTGCTCAGTGTCTCCACCCTGTCAGCCCTGCCCCCGGTCAGTCAGCAAGGCCCATGGACCTGGTTGTGCTGATGCCCTGGGTCAGAACTGGGGGGAGGGAGAGACAGACACGCACATGCCATGTGTGCACACCAAGAGACACCCCCACAGCCTGCCAATGCACACACGGACACCCCCCCAACACGTGTCCATGCCAACACGCCCCCTGCATGCTCCCCAATGGCCCCTCTGACAAACCCCCACAGAGGTCTATGAACACCCCACCCCTCGCTCACACACACAGGCACCCACCAGGCTGATACATGCCCACACAGCCCTGCACACATATCCCGGCTGATATACGCCCCCGTGGCCCTGCATCCCCCAGCTGATACATGCCCCCCTGGCACTGAACCCCCCAGCTGATACACACTCCCGTGGCCCTGCACGTGTAGCAAAAATGTCTATTTTAGTATTGGTAACTTATAGATTATAGTATGATGTATAATGACTTGCCTGCTTCTATTTCTCCGTGTCTCTCATGATTAGATAATAAAACAAATAGCCTAGTAGCAAGTAGCACCTTAAAGACTAACAAAACATGCAGGTTGGATCATGAGCTTTCATGGGCACAATCCACTCTGAAGAAGTGGGTTGTGCCCACGAAAGCTCATGATTCCATCTACGTTTTGTTAGTCTCTAAGGTGCTACCAGACTATTTGTTGTTAAGTTTTTCCTGTTACAGGCTAACTCTGCTCCCCCTCTGAAGCTTATGATTAGATAATGTTACAATAAGGCCTTGCTCCCTCTTAGCTTTACGGATCAAATTGTACCCTTGTCTGCATCACAAATGAAGTTGTGCGAGATTCCTTTCTTTCTGCTGTCTCTTTAATTATTAATCTTGTCTGAAAGTCTGCAAAATTGTGTTGTATGAGGGGAGAGGTGTGAGTGTGGCTGCCATCACAGATGCTCCAGTGATCAAGAAGAAGTGAAAACTTTGAAGATAACGAGGAAACAGTCGTGTCTGAGGCTGAATTGAACGAGCAGCATTGATGAACTCTGGAGACGAGACGGCAGAGATCCCCAAGAGTGAGAAACGCTAGGAAGCCTGACAGTCACCATCAAAGGGTAACTGGAAAACACAGATTCACACCTCCTAAGGGTGGATGGCTGCAGCATTACACTGCAAAACGCACAGACACAGATGGGAACTGAGGTGTATAAGAAGGGAAGCTCTTGCATGGGACGCTGGGTTCAGTTCTGCAAGCCAAGCCTCAGAGGTGTATCAGAGGAACCCCGACTCCTCGCTCAGTCAGCCTGGCCTGGCCCGGCCCGTAAGACTGACTTAGCCACCATGGACTAACTATGCACCATCTGCAGGACGAGCGTGTGTTTATAAAGCATCTGCTAACTGCTTCTCTACTGTATTCTTAATAAACGTGGCGTTTTGCCTTTTCCCCTAAAAAAGATCCCATGTGCTTCTTATAAGCATAACACGTGTCCAGGGCCGGCCCGAGCCCTTTTGGTGCCCTGGGACCGGGTGTGCGGCGCTGCCCGCGGACGCAGGGCGCATGCGCAGGCCTGCCTCCCCAGGGTGTGTGGGCCAGCCCCCCCGGGTGTGCAGGCTTGCCCCCGGGGTGCATGGCGCATGCGCGCATCGGCCATGGCCGCTGGCGTAAAGCCCGGGGCCCGCCCCTGGGACGCTCAGCACATGCGCGGGCCAGTCATAGCCGCTGGCACGCAGCCCAGGGCCCGCCCCCGAGGTGCATAGCACATGCGCTGCCCGGCCCAGCCCAGCCAGCATTGCTGGTGCACGCGCCAGGCCACGCAGGGCCCAGCAGCCATGGGGGCAAGGGTGCTGCTGTCCGGCGCCACAGGGCCAGCGCTGCGGGAGCCGGGCGTGCGGCTCCTGCGCATCCCTTACAGCTGCCATCAGGCGCCCCCCATGGGTTGGCGCCCTGGGCAGCTGCCTGGCTCGCCCCTGCCTCCATCCAGCCCTGACACGTCCCCCCTGCCCTGCACACGCCCTCCCGGGCCTGCACACTCTCTCCCCCCAGCTGATACACCCCCCTCCCATCCCTGCACACTCCACCCCGGCTGATGCACGTCCCCCCTGCCCTGCACATGCCCTCCCGGGCCTGCACACTCTCCCCCCCCCCCAGCTGATACAGGCCTCTCCCGCCCCGCACACTCCCCACCGGCTGATAAACGTCCCAGTGGCTTTGCACATGCATGGTTCCAGTGGCAGTTGCCAATTTCCACTCATCTATTTTGGGCACTAATTAGGGTACTGCCCAGCTGGGAACCTTGGCTCAGCCTCTGCTCTCCCCTCCCCCCGCACTTGGAACCAGCTGCAGAAAGCAAGGGGGGCTCAGGATCCTCCCCTTGACCAGCCCCGGAAAGATCCCACCCCAGGGTGTGGGCCGTGTCCTGCTGCTACCCCACGTGGGCAGCGGCACGTTCTGCAGCCGCTATGCTAGCCAGCTGCCAGGCTGCCCTGGCCTGGGCCAGCGCTGAGTCACAGGCCCCTGTTTACCGGCTGACGTCCCCACCCGTCCTGTGATGGGGAGCTGAGGCACAGCCTGGCAGCTGGAGCTCCCTGGGGTCCCCTGTGGCATTAGAACCCAGGCATCCTGACTCCCCCCATTCTACCCATTAGACCCTGCCCCCTCCCAGAGCTGGGGCTGTGCCCAGGGGGCCTAGTCTAGAGGACAAGCCCCTGACTCCAGGGGGACGCAGCAGCAGGGGTGTCTGGGGCGGGAGGCACCAGGACCCAGCCTGCACCCCAGGCCGGGCTGCTCAGACAAGTCCCGGGCAGGCGTTAGGCCAGTGCTAATTACAGGGCCCCACAGCTCCTGCATTCAGAACAGGTGAGACAATGGGCCCAGCCCCGGCACATCAAAGTGGGAAACAGGTGAACATCCCGCTGCAGCCGCCCTGCTCCCCGGGCTGAGGCCCCACCCTGCACCACCCAGGCGGCTGGGCCCAGCTGCTCTGCCACCAGGTGTCAGTGTGTGTTATATGCACCTGGTGTTATATGCAGCTGTGCCCAGCTGTCTTGGCCCAGAGCTAGCTGCATCTCTATGCCTGTCCAATCATCCCTGTGCAGCACCACGAGGCAGCTCTTCCCCAGCTGCCCTGGCCCAGAGGTGGCTGCATCGCCAGGCTTGCCGTCCCTCTGGGGCATTATGTGCAGCTCTTCCCGCCCGCTCCACCCACAGGAGTCTGCGTCTGAGGGCGTTAAACCCCGTGAGAGAAACATTACAACAGTGATTGTGAGAGTGAAACGTCCCGGCCTCCGGCACAATTTTATGGTCCGGGTTTGAGCTGAGTTAGTTCAGCGTTTTTGTATTAGGGAGAAAACAACCCTTTCCTGGCCAGAATGCAGGGCAGCCAACAGCCTGCGGGGCCCCTGGACAAGGTAGGGGGCAGCTTCATGCCCCCGCAAGGGGTGGGCTGGGGGCAGCTAGCCCTCAGCACTGCCTGGTGCGCAGCTCCATTCCCTGCTCTCAGAGCCACACAGAGCGCATGGCACCGGGCTCCGGCGATGATTTAAAGGGCCCACAGCTCCAGTCCCTGCTGCTACCACAATAGCAGTGACAGCAGCTAGAAGCCCCAGACCCCGGGCAACTGCCCCCTTTGCTCCCTTGCCTGCCCCATTGGCAGGCCTGCCAAAAGGCAATGCTAGAAAGGGGGAGCTGGGACTCCTGGGGTCGATGCCAGCTCTGCGAGGGGAGCAGGGTCTAGTGGTTAGAGCAGGGGGCTGGAAACCAGGACAGGTGGGTTTTAGCCTCAGCTCTCCTCTCCCGCACCGGATCTGCACTGCCTCCCTGCTTCTGGGTCAGCCTAGCTCTGACGGGCCTTTGGCAGAGGACGCCCCACAAGCAGGGACTAGGCCAGAGCCTGGAGCTTTGCACTGGCTCTTGTGCCATTACAGCAAACTGGCTGGACCGGGGTGGGAGAGACAGACGCCCACCAGGCCAGCAGGGTGGGGTTGCTGGGGCTGGGGCTTTCAATTCTGCTGGGGCTCCTTCTATGTGGCTGGGCTGCGTGTGCACCGGGGCTGGGGCTGGCTTCGCTCATGTTTCAGGGCACTGGCTTGGCTGTTGTGTGCCTCACTGTGTTTGCAGCGGTGTGGTGCGTGTTTGCCTGTGTGTGTTTGTGGCTGGGTGTACTTGCAGCTGTGTGTCTGGCTGTATCTGCTTGTGGCTGTGTGTCCACTGTATGTGTGCTTGTGGGTGTGTGTTTGGCTGTGTGTGCTTGCAGCTGTGTGTGTCTGTGTGTGTGTTTACGGCTGTGTCTGGCTGTGCATATGCTTGCAGCTGTGTATCTGACTGTGTGTGTGCTTGCGGCTGCGTGTGCTTGTGGCTGTGTCTCCAGCTGTGTGTGTGCTTGCGCCTGTGTGTCCAGCTGTGGGGCTTGGGCTGTGGTTGGGATGTCTCTAGCTGTGTGGGGCAGAGAGCCAGGTAGTGCGAGGCCGGCTGTGGTTCTGGAGTTGGGCTCTTGTCTGGCATGGGGCAGCATGCAGGACTCTCTGTGGTGGGGCCCGCCCGGGGTGTTGTGGCTGCTGTTGCTGTGGGGGGTAGGAGGGGACCTGCAGAGAGCCTTGTGCACATCCAGGTGAGTGGCCACATCTCAAAACTACAGAGCTATCAAATCACACTCTTCCTGCTGGGCGGGGCCCAGACCGGAGCCGGTCCCCCTTCCCCCGCCCCTGCGAGAGGACAAGCCTCTGCTCCATTTCCCCTCCCCAGCCAGCCCACCCCCATCTCTCTCGCAGTGCGCAGCAGGCGCGCACTTTAGCCACAGTCCCTTGGCAGATGCCTGACCCATGGGCTCATCTCTGAGATAGTAACATGAGCACATTTGGCCTCATGCGTTGGGCACAGAATCCTGCTGGGTGGTACCTGGGCCTGGGGGTCTTAAAGGGACCCCCCACTTTATCCGCCTGCCCACACTGCCCCCTCAGAGCCGGAGGGAGCAGAGGCATCCTGCCTCCCGGCTCTCCCCCACTTTAGGCACTACACCCGCTTTTGAGTACTCAAGCTAGCCAGGGCACTGCTGCTGCGAGCTTCCCCACCGCAGTGCCCAGCTGATACCCTCTAGCTGCGAGCTTCCCCACCATAGTACCCAGCCAGACAGGGCCATGGTGCTGTGAACTTCCCCGTGGCAGTGCCCCAGTGCTGCTAGCTTCCCTCTGGGAGCGTCCAGCCCTCCAGGACGCCAATAGCGCAATCTCCGAAGCAAGACTCCTTTGTTCTGTTCCCAAGCCCCTCCCGCGAGGCTGGGTCTGTCTCCAAATCACCCACGCGCCTCTGTGCCCGGTGGGCAGCTCCCTGCCCTGACACAGCCCGGCCTGGCTCTGGGGCACAGCTACATGAAAGGGAGCAGGGAGGCTGGGAAGGAAATGGGCCCATGTGCCCGGGCAGGTCGCCAGGTACCCACCCCACCCCACAGTCCCACCCCCTACCCCATGCAGCTGGCCTGCCAGGGCTTGGAGGAGAGGGAGGGGAGCTAGGTCCCACTGGGGTGGGGGGCCCAGGCTGAGTTGTGTCTGGCAGCCGGTCTCCCAGAGGGGCAGTCATGTGGAGGGGTGTCTGTCCGTCCATCGCACAGGAAGAGGGGGGCTGAGCCTGGGGTGTCTGTCCATCCCCCACTGGAGGGGCTGAGCTTGCTGCTTGTCTGTACTCATAGCCACCCAGGTCCCCAGAGCAGGAGGGACCCCATCCCAAGATACTGCTCCCCCTCCCCTCCCGGACCCAGGCTGCTAACTTGCTCCAGACTTGGCCCGCCCCATCCACCCTTCTCTGTCCATCCGTCTGTGCTGGGCCTGCCTGGCCCTGCAGGCCTGGCAGGCAGCCCGGCCCTCCCCTTGGCCCAGAGCCCAGCCATCCTCCTTGCCCAGGCTTCTAGCGCCTTCCACGCCCGTGGGATATAAAGCCCCGGTGCAGGGCGGGCACAGACGGACACCCCGACCCGGCTGCCATGGACGTCACCATCCAGCACCCCTGGCTGCGCCGGCCCCTGGGCCCCAGCCCCTTCCTCGCCAACCGCCTCTTCGACCAGCGCTTCGGTGAGGGGCTGCTGGAGAGCGAGCTGGCTGCCCTCTGCCCCGCTGGGCTCGGCCCCCTCTACAGCCGGCTGCCCAGCGCGGCCCTGCCCGACACCGGCCTCTCCGAGGTGGGTCAGGGGCGGGGCAGGCACCTCTCGTGCCCCGATCCCAGCTCCCCTTGCTGCCCCGATCCCAGCGCCCCAATCCCAGCGCCCCTCGCTGCCCCGATCCCAGCTCCCCTTGCTGCCCCGATCCCAGCACCCCAATCCCAGCGCCCCTCGCTGCCCCGATCCCAGCACCCCGATCCCAGCGCCCCTCGCTGCCCCGATCCCAGCGCCCCGATCCCAGCGCCCCTCGCTGCCCCGATCCCAGCACCTCTCGCTGCTCCGATCCCAGCGCCCCGATCCCAGCGCCCCTCGCTGCCCCGATCCCAGCACCTCTCGCTGCCCCAATCCCAGCGCCCCAATCCCAGCACCCCTCGCTGCCCCGATCCCAGCACCCCCATCCCAGCGCCCCTCGCTACCCCAATCCCAGCGCCCCGATCCCAGCGCCCCTCGCTGCCCCGATCCCAGCACCTCTCGCTGCCCCGATCCCAGCGCCCCTCGCTGCCCCGATCCCAGCACCTCTCGCTGCCCTGATCCCAGCACCTCTCGCTGCCCCGATCTCAGCACCTCTCGCTGCCCCGATCCCAGCGCCCCGATCCCAGCGCCCTTCGCTGCCCTGATCCCAGCGCCCGATCCCAGCACCCCTCACTGCCCCAATCCCAGCGCGCTGATCTCTGTGCTCCCATTGGCCCTCAATCATTGGGCCCTCCAACTAGATACATCTCTGCACCCCTACTGCCTCTATCCCTGCACCCCAATCCCCCCCACTGCCTCCAGGCCCGGCACTCCTAATCCCTGCACCCCCCACTGCCTCCAATCCCTGTACCCTTAAACCCTGCATCCGTAATCCCTGCACCCCCACTCCCTGTACCCCAATCCCTGCCCCCTTACTGCCTTCAATCCCTGCACCCCTAAACCCTGCACCCCATTACCTCCAATCCCTGTACCCCCACTGCACCAATCCTGCCCCACATTCCTGGCTCACCCTCCCTGCATGCCAAAATCCCTCCCATTCACTGCTCCCAAACTCCCAGCATCATCTTTGCTGTACCCCAAATCCTTGTACCCCCTCACTGACTCCCAATCATTGCACTCCTCACTGTGCCCCCAAATCCTGCACCTTTCACTGCCCACTGAGCTCCTACACCCCCACATCACTACATCCCCTCACTGCACCGGTCCCTGCCCCTTGCTGCACCCCAAATCCTTACCCCATCCCTGCAACACCTGCCCTGCCCCCCCCCCACCCCCAAGCTCTCTACATCTCCTCACTGCTGGCTCCCCCAGGTAGGTGCATGCTCCCCTTCCTCCTACACAGCCCCACCCAGGCCATGAATGTCCCCCACTCTCTGTGCACCCCTAACTCCATGCACAGCTCCCCACCCTGTACTCCCAATTCTGGTCATGGCCCCTTGCTGCCCCCTATAACCCACAGCCCTTCTGTCCCTCCCCGCACCCCCTTCACAGACTAGCCTCTGCTCTCCGAACTCCCAAATCTAGGTGTTTCCTGTGCTGCTTGTATCCCCAGATCCATGCGTCAGCTTCCCTACACCCCCACATCAACGCATGGCCACATTCTCTCTGCTCCCCAAACCCTGTCTGCCAGCCCCGTACCTCAAATACCCCAGGGGCTGCCAGCTCCCCCGCGTTGGGCAGGGTGCTGCTGTACACAGGCAGACTGGAGTGTGGGTGCCCACACCCCTTGGGGCCCCGTGAGGGGGGGAGCAGGGGAACGCAGAACCTGCCCTATTAAGGTAACATTCCTGTGCTGTGCAGAGCCTGCTGCCAGCTGGTCAGGCTGCCTGCCAGGGGCAGGACAGCCAGGTCCTGAGCCCCCCACCCTGCACCCCACTATTCCACCCTCCCTCCCTCAGGCTGAGCCCCTCACGGGCAGGGGCAGCCCCATGTGCGACAGACAGGACCCCAGTGCTGCGAGCTTCCCTCCACATTGCCCAGCCCTGGCTCCCAGTGCGGCGAGCTTCCCTTGGCAGTGCCCAGCCCATCCCCCCAGTGCGGCGAGCGTCCCTTGGCAGTGCCCAGCCCATCCCCCCCCCAGCGCTGCAAGCTTCCCCTGGCAGTGCCCATCCCATCCCCCTCCCAGCGCTGCGAGCTTCCCCTGACAGTGCCCATCCTCATCCTCCAAGCACTGCGAGCTTCCCCTGGCAGTGCCCATCCTCATCCTCCAAGCGCTGCGAGCTTCCCCTGGCAGTGCCCATCCTCATCCTCCAAGCGCTGCGAGCTTCCCCTGGCAGTGCCCATCCTCATCCTCCCAGCGCTGCGAGCTTCCCCTGGCAGTGCCCATCCTCATCCTCCCAGCGCTGCGAGCTTCCCCTGGCAGTGCCCATCCTCATCCTCCCAGCGCTGCGAGCTTCCCCTGACAGTGCCCATCCTCATCCTCCCAGCGCTGCGAGCTTCCCCCTGGCAGTGCCCATCCTCATCCTCCAAGCGCTGCGAGCTTCCCCCTGGCAGTGCCCAACCCCATCCTCCCAGCGCTGCGAGCTTCCCCTGGCAGTGCCCATCCTCATCCTCCCAGCGCTGCGAGCTTCCCCCTGGCAGTGCCCATCCTCATCCTCCCAGCGCTGCGAGCTTCCCCCTGGCAGTGCCCATCCTCATCCTCCCAGCGCTGCAAGCTTCCCCTGGCAGTGCCCATCCTCATCCTCCAAGCGCTGCGAGCTTCCCCTGGCAGTGCCCATCCCCATCCTCCCAGCGCTGCGTGCTTCCCCTGGCAGTGCCCATCCTCATCCTCCCAGCGCTGCGAGCTTCCCCTGGCAGTGCTCAACCCCATCCCCCCAGCGCTGTGAGCTTCCCCCAGCACTGCCCAACCCCACCCAAGCATTGTGAGCTTCCCTAACACTCAGGTCTCCCCCCAGGTGTCGCTGGACAAGGACCGGTTCTCGGTGCTGCTGGACGTGAAGCATTTCTCCCCCGAGGAGCTGAGCGTGAAGGTGGTGGGCGACTACGTGGAGGTGCACGCCAAGCACGAGGAGCGCCCGGTATGGTCCCCATCCCAGGGCGCCCCCAGCCCTTTTCCCTCCCCACCCCTCTGACGCCCCCTCTCTTGCCCCCAGGACGAGCACGGCTACATCTCCCGTGAATTCCACCGGCGCTACGGGCTGCCCCGGGGCGTGGACCCTGCCACCATCACCTCGGCCCTCTCGCCCGACGGCATCCTCTCCATCACGGCGCCCACCAAGCCAGAGGGCAAGGCCCAGGAGCGCACTGTGCCCATCGCCCGGCAGCAGACCCCTGCCGTGACTGGGAAATAGGGGCCAAGGATCCGCTCTGCTCCCCCCCCCAGAGCCTGAGGCCCAACTCCCCTGACTCGGGACACCCCCTCGGGACTACACAATTGCAGGGGCTCCCCTCCAGGCTAGGGGCGCGGAGAGCCGAGTGCGTCCCAGGGCACAGGGAGCCGGGGTTTGCTCCTTACCCCAGCAGCTGCTTGGCGGGGTCCTGGATTTCCCACGGGGGGTACTGGTTCTGCACGGAGCCAGCGCTCTGCTAATAAACACCACTCACCTGCTGGACCACAGCTCCCTGTGCTGTTTCTAGGGGCGCTGCCAGGGGGGGCTTCACCCAGGGGTGCTAGAGGGACGGTGGATTCAGCAATGGGGGCTGTGGGAGGCACCTGTGCCCGGCTGGGAAGGTGGGGATGAAGCTGATTGGGGTTGGGTGGCAGTGGGGGCAGATGGCACGTAGCAGCCAGGATGTAGTGGGGAGCACATGGTGCCCAGGGGGTAGGGAATGCAGAGCTCTGCACCCATTAACATCAGAACTAGAGGGTCACAAAACAAAATGGATTGATAACAGGTTTAAAACAAGCAAAAGGAAGCATTTTGTCAAACACCACAGTCAACCTGTGGAACTCCTTGCTGGAGGAGGCAGTGAAGGCCAAGACTTTCACAGGGCTCAAAAAAGAGCTAGCAAAGTTCACGGAGGATAGGTTCAGAAATGGTTGGTAGCCGGGGAGGGCATCCTCTGTTTGTCAGATGCTGGGAATGGGTGACAGAGGATGGATCACTTGGTGATCCCCTGTTCTGTTCACTCCTTCTGGAGCATCTGGCCTTGGCCGCTGTCAGTTGACAGGACTTTGGTCTGACCCAGTGTGGTCATTCTTATGGTGGGGGCAATACCCAGGGCAATACACACAGCTGTGTGTGGCAGGTGGGGGGCAGTGCCCAGGGCTGTGCATGGCAGGGGGGAATGCCTAGCCCCTGGAGAGCACAGTGCGCCTGTTACTTGGTTCTGACACACAGCCGGGGCGTCCCTGGGCAGCTGTTAGCATGAGGGGAGGTGAACAGCACACATGCCCATGGTCAGAGGGGCGGGGGATACACCTCCCCCCCCCCCACACACACACACACACACGTGAGCCTGGCATCAGGGACTCTGTTTATTGGCTGTTGGAAGGGGGGCGGAGACAGGCTGGGATGGGAGACTTGGCACCCTTTCATGCACTGGCTGCTGCCTCCGCCAGGGGGCGCCCCGGCTGCTGCACAGTCCAGCCAGCAGGGGCAGTGTGGGGACATAAGGTGCTACCCACCCCACCAGCCAGGGTACCAGGCTGCTTCCCACTGGGAGTAGCCCCACAGAGGCCGGACTCAGCACAGCCCCACCCCCAGGGGCGGGGCTTGAGCAAGGGGCAGGGCTCATCACTGCCGCTCGTACATCTCCTTGAGGATCTTCATGCTCTCGGCGTAGCGCAGCTGGTTCCGGTGCGATGCCTCCTTCCACCTGTGGGGGCAGCAGAGCACAGATGGGGGTGGGGCAAGAACCTCTCTCCCTCCCCTCCCTGCTTTGCAGCACCCGCCCCCGCCCTCCCCCGGGGGCACACCCACCGCTGGCGGGTCTTCTTCCAGCGCTCCATGTTCCTATAGATGAGCGACGACATCGAGGGCAGGGGGCCGGCAGGCTGCAGAGGGAGAGAGAGAGCATCCGGGGATGGACCCCAGGGGCACAGTCAGCCAAGGAGCATAGTGCTGGGCAGCTGGGGAGGGCAGTGGTGGAGCTGGGGGGCAGCAGTCCCAGCAGTGCAACCAGAGCAGAGAATGGGGGCAGGCTGGGGCAGAGGGAGGAGGCCAGAGCTCAGTTGGCACAAAGCCCTGGGCGGGGCAGGGCTGAACAGTGGACCCAGCTGCCTGGGGCCCCTTCCTCACCGTGTCTAGGCGTGGTCCCCCCTCCTCAGGAGGCAGCGGGGAGGGTATCCTGGTACTCACCACCTCCCCGCCCGCACTCTCTGGGCCGGCACACGGAGGAGGCAGCTTGTACACGTCCTGGCTCTTCCCGTTCAGCCCCTCGGCCCCCTGGGAACACAGAGCAGTCAGGGCAAGGGAACCCCACACCTCCCCTCGGCCCCCTGGGAGCACAGAGCAGTCAGGGCAAGGGAACCCCACACCGCCCCTCGGCCCCCTGGGAGCACAGAGCAGTCAGGGCAAGGGAACCCCACACCTCCCCTCGGCCCCCTGGGAGCACAGAGCAGTCAGGGCAAGGGAACCCCACACCTCCCCTCGGCCCCCTGGGAGCACAGAGCAGTCAGGGCAAGGGAACCCCACACCTCCCCTCGGCCCCCTGGGAGCACAGAGCAGTCAGGGCAAGGGAACCCCACACCGCTCCTCGGCCCCCTGGGAGCACAGAGCAGTCAGGGCAAGGGAACCCCACACCTCCCCTCGGCCCCCTGGGAGCACAGAGCAGTCAGGGCAAGGGAACCCCACACCTCCCCTCGGCCCCCTGGGAGCACAGAGCAGTCAGGGCAAGGGAACCCCACACCGCCCCTCGGCCCCCCGGGAGCACAGAGCAGTCAGGGAAAGGGAACCCCACACCGCTCCTCGGCCCCCTGGGAACACAGAGCAGTCAGGGCAAGGGAACCCCACACAGCCCTCCCCCACCTCCTCATCCTCAGGCAAGGCAGGCAGTGGGGGGCTGGGTGAGCGCTCCCTCTCGCGCACGGCGGGGCTGTTCCTCATCCAGGCCCGGCAGATGGGGTACAGCGGGGTGCTCTCTGCAAACTGCGCCAGGTCCACGCTCCGGTCAAACAGCTTGATGATGTAGGTGTCTGGGAGTGAGGGCAGCAAATTCGTCAGATAGGAACTAGGAAGCCCCCCCTTGGAGGGAAATGCCCCATGTCCCATTCCCTGCCCCCCAGCTGGCCAGCCCGGCCCTGGGGTCAGCTAGAGTCAGCACCCCCAGGGGGGAAGGCTCATGTTCCACACCCACTTACTCTGTCTCTGCTGGCTGCCCTCGGTCAAGCTATCATCGGTCTCCTTCCTCTTCTTGCGCCGGTGATGGGAGAACCGGGCTGAGGGCCTGTGTGGGAAAGAGAGATCAGTGGGGACAGCCACACCCTGATGCCTCTGGGGACTGAGGCCAGGCCATAAAAGGGACTCCCCACCATAGGGCCGAACTGGGGCCCAGACACATGGAGCCTTGGGCATAGAAGAGGAGCCAGCCCCTCCCCACAGTTATCCATATCCCAGTGCTGTGTGCCCAAGGGGCTCCTAGTATGGAAGGGCTCACTCAATGCTCAGGTGCAGCCAACTCTGGGGTGGGGCAGCGCAGAACAGCTGCATGTAACACCACAGGGAATGGCTCACCCAGGGCTGAGATGCAGCCAGTTCTGGGGTGGGGCAGCGCAGAACAGCTCCCTGTAACACTGCAGGGAGTGGCTCGCCTGGGGCTGAGAAGGCAGCTGGGGAACAGTCACACAGAAATTCTCCAGCAATAGTCACTAAGCCCTTTTATGACAAATAACTGTGGCTTCAGAATGCGCCTGAAAGCACCGGGGCGTCATCACCCCACTTCAGGAAGAACTGAAGTGCTGATTGCAAACGGCCAATGAGAGAGAGAGAACCCAGGAGTTCCGACTCCCCCACCCCGCCCAACCCACCAGACCTCACTGCCCCCCCGGGCTGGGAGAGAACCGAGGCATCCTGATGCATGCACCCCCCAGTTCTAACCACTAGAGCCCAGAGCCCCAACTGCTAATCCATCTCCTGTGGGGGTGGGGCCCAGGCCCAGCAGCCCCATGGTGCCCAGGCAGGTGCTGTGCCCACCTCTTCCCAGCAGCGGAGGGGGAGGAGTCCCTGCAAAGACAAGAGAGGAGGTGGTGAAGCCCGAGGTGCAAGCCCCTCCCTGCCCGCCCACACCCTGCCCCGAGGAGAGGGGGAAGGGGCTCTGAGGAGAAGGACCGGCAGGTGGAGGGGTCAGTGGGGTGGAATCTGCCCAGATGGCCAAGGAAGAGGGAAGAACCAAAGGCCAGGAGCTGAACCCAGCAGGGCTCTGTGGGAAGGGGACGATCCTGTCACCCCCCAGCTCAGCGCTGGAATGCTACGGGCCCCCAGTGAAAGGCTCCCCCACCCAGCCGGGCTCCTTACTTGCTGAGCGGGTCGCTGGGCGTCTTCCCCACATCCTCATCCATCTGCTCCCTGCAAGCAGGTCAGTGCACATCAGAGACGGCCCAATCCCATCTCCCAAGGCATGTGGGCCCCAAGCCAGCAGGCCCGCCCGATGCCCCGAGGAGGGCAAGTCCTGAGCCTGCCAGCCTGCTCTCTGCCCTTGGGAGGGGGGAGCCAGGCCCCCAGCCAGCCTGCTCTCTGCCCTAGGGAGGGGGAACCAGGTCCCCAGCCAGCCTGCTCTCTGCCCTAGGGAGGGGGGAACCAGGCCCCCAGCCAGCCTGCTCTCTGCCCTAGGGAGGGGGGAGCCAGGCCCCCAGCCAGCCTGCTCTCTGCCCTAGGAAGGGGGGAACCAGGTCCCCAGCCAGCCTGCTCTCTGCCCTAGGAAGGGGGGAACCAGGCCCCCAGCCAGCCTGCTCTCTGCCCTAGGGAGGGGGGAGCCAGGCCCCCAGCCAGCCTGCTCTCTGCCCTAGGAAGGGGGGAACCAGGTCCCCAGCCAGCATGCTCTCTGCCCTAGGGAGGGGGGAGCCAGGCCCCCAGCCAGCATGCTCTCTGCCCTAGGAAGGGGGGAACCAGGTCCCCAGCCAGCCTGCTCTCTGCCCTAGGGAGGGGGGAACCAGGCCCCCAGCCAGCCTGCTCTCTGCCCTAGGGAGGGGGGAACCAGGCCCCCAGCCAGCCTGCTCTCTGCCCTAGGGAGGGGGGAACCAGGCCCCCAGCCAGCCTGCTCTCTGCCCTAGGGAGGGGGGAGCCAGGCCCCCAGCCAGCATGCTCTCTGCCCTAGGGAGGGGGGAACCAGGTCCCCAGCCAGCCTGCTCTCTGCCCTAGGAAGGGGGGAACCAGGTCCCCAGCCAGCCTGCTCTCTGCCCTAGGGAGGGGGGAACCAGGCCCCCAGCCAGCCTGCTCTCTGCCCTAGGAAGGGGGGAGCCAGGCCCCCAGCCAGCCTGCTCTCTGCCCTAGGAAGGGGGGAACCAGGTCCCCAGCCAGCCTGCTCTCTGCCCTAGGGAGGGGGGAACCAGGCCCCCAGCCAGCCTGCTCTCTGCCCTAGGAAGGGGGGAACCAGGTCCCCAGCCAGCCTGCTCTCTGCCCTAGGAAGGGGGGAACCAGGTCCCCAGCCAGCCTGCTCTCTGCCCTAGGGAGGGGGGAACCAGGCCCCCAGCCAGCCTGCTCTCTGCCCTAGGGAGGGGGGAGCCAGGCCCCCAGCCAGCATGCTCTCTGCCCTAGGGAGGGGGGAACCAGGTCCCCAGCCAGCCTGCTCTCTGCCCTAGGGAGGGGGGAACCAGGCCCCCAGCCAGCCTGCTCTCTGCCCTAGAGAGGGGGGAACCAGGCCCCCAGCCAGCCAGCCCTCTGCCCAGGGGGGACACAGCACCCCCAGAGGTAAAAGCCCCCCAGTGCCATTTTCCACATCCAAGCCAGCCAGTTCCCCACCAATAGGGTGCCCCCGAAAGGGAAAGGAAACACGTCCTGTTCCCTGTCCCCTAAGCCAATCTGCTGGACCTCTGCCCTTGGGGCAGATCAGAACTGGTGCCCCACAGAGGGACAGGCCTGGGCCCTGCACCCCAGTTTAGAGGGCTATTGGCTGATGATAGGGTGTAGCTGATGCCAGGTAAGTCACGTGAGGGGTCATGGGAAAGGTTTCAGCGCGCACTGCGCAGGAAGTTCCTCCTGTTCCCTCGGCAGGTGTGTTCCCCTGGGCAACGCCCACTAGGCAAGGCACTGGCAGTTCAGGCAGCGGGTGGGGAAGGGCCTGTTGAGGGCAATGGGCCATGAGGAGAAGCAGTGGGGCAGAGGGGCAAACCATGGCCCACCGGCTGCATCCAGCCCTTGTGCTTCTGCTGGGAGCACGGTCTCAGGCTTGCCCTGCTCCTGGGAACCGTGGCACGCCCCCTTCTGGCCAGCTCTAATGCATAGAGGAGCCAGAGGCCTCCATACGCTGCCTCCCATGCACTTCCCATTGGCTGGGAACCACAGCCAATGGGAGCTGCAGGGGTGGTACCTGTGGCTGAGGGGAGCGCACAGCCACTTGGCCACGCCTGCATGTAGGAGCTGGCTGGAAGGAGGGCGTGCCACTGCTACCGGGAGCTGCTTGAGGAGGTAAGCGCAGCCCAGAGCCTGCATATCCCTGAGTGTTCCCACCCATGCCCCAGCCGAACCCCTTAGCCCCCCACAAAGCAATTCCCTGCCCCAGCCTGGAGCCCCTGCCCACATTGCTGACTCCACCCCACAGCCCACACCCTCAACCAGAGCCCTCACCCCTCCCCACCCCTAACCTTGTGAGTATTCGTGTCCATCCTTACAATTCCCATAAACTGATGTGGGCCTAGGGCTACATCCTCCTCCCCCCCCCCACCCCGCCCTGCCTCACATTATCAGTCAGCCAGCCCATCCATGGGACAGTTTGGGGCAGCCAACTGTCCTCCGGTTTGGACAGTCCCCCATATTGATGGGAGCCCACAGGGCTCAGCTTCCTGGGAGAGGACCTGGGGGTCTGCTGCAGGGCGGCGGCAGCACGGCAGGGGCCACTGCACTTAATGCGGTGGCAGGAGTGGTGGGAAGTGGAGCGACGCAGCAGCTGGGGCAGAGCGAGGGGTGAAGCAGAGCGACCCGGCTGGGAGCAGGCTGCTGCGTGCGGCACTCGCTTCCCACGGCCCAGCCCTGTCAGAACCGCCAGCACCTGAGCTGGGAGGAGCCAGCCCCATGCAGGCTGTGGAACTGCACTGGGTGCCCCAGCCTGTGCGAACGCTGATGGACAAGCAGGCTGGAGGCCCTCGGAGCTTGTCACAGTAGCCCAGTGTGAGAGGGAGCCCAGGCTCGTGGGCCAGAGGGCTTGGTGGTACTCCCACTTCCAGCTGGCACAGGCCTCATTCTCTCTCCCCAGCTCTGTTCTAGGCCCAACTCTCACCCCCCACCCCCCCCACGTTTCCACCCACCGGTCCACATCGCTTTTCTCCAGCAGACACTGCAGCACGGCATCCAGGCGGCTCCGGGCGCTGGTTGTCTCCAGATCTGCAACAGGAAGCGTAACTTAGGCACACAGAGCCTTGGGTGATGGGGAGGGAAGAGAAGTCTGTGCCTCCCCACTCAGCCAGCCCCATCCAAAGGGCTTCCCACAGCACTGGCTCGCCCGGGGCTGGAATGCAGCCACCTCTGGGGTGGGGCAGCTGGGGAAGAGCTAAACACGCAAGCTACAAACAGCCAGAGCAATGGGGTCAGCATCTGGGCTCCTGGGGTCCTTCCAGGATTAGAACAGAACCCAGGGCTCCCAGCACACACACCCTGCTGTAACTGCGAGACTCCACCCCACTTCCATCCCAGAGTCCAGACAGTACCAAGGGAGTCCAAGCACTGTTTGGGAAGGAAGTGAAGAAACCTGTCACATGGGAGGGTGCACACCGGACGGGTGAAGTGTTGTGTCTGCCGTTACCCTGTAACTCCACACGTCTCAACACCTAGCTACTGCCGCTGGCTGCCTGTTTCGCCCGTCAGCACCAAGCCTGTGCTCTGTGGCCAGGTATTAGGCAGCCTTCATCCACGGCTCTGGATCCAGCAGCCCTGGTTATCAATGAGTCCACGCTCTGTCCAGCCCCAATTGCCCCCCTCGTGTTCGGAGATGTCCAGCCTTGCCCGGAGGCAAGCAGAGGGAGGTTTGGGGCTCCGCAGAGCCAAGAGCCCACAGCGTGTTACTTTAACGGAAGCTGCCTGACAGCAGAGTTCAAACACAGCCTGGGGTGGCTCATGGGTCACACAAGCCCCGTTCATGCAGCTCCAC
Source organism: Pelodiscus sinensis (assembly GCF_052426305.1). Lineage (NCBI taxonomy): Eukaryota > Metazoa > Chordata > Testudines > Trionychidae > Pelodiscus > Pelodiscus sinensis. Next base: position 20,748,656 of record NC_143073.1, read on the forward strand.
AGGGCTCTGCACTGAGCACAGCTGCCAGGCACCATGAAAAGGGAGCGAAAATGCTGGCAAGCGACTGAACCTTAACAAGCCAGATGTGGGGAAAGTAGAAACCTTCCTGGGTCCCTGCCAAGCTGGCTGAGCTCCAGGGGCCAGATCCATCCCTTAAAGGGGGCAAGATTCTTTGTCATCTTAGGGGACAGCCAGATCACTTGGAGTCTCCTGCCCCTCAGTGTGACATAGTGGGGGGGCTGTCCACTCTGGTGGCCTCGGGCCCGCTCTGGTTTGGCAGTCACTGGTTGCCGTGTTACCCCGACTGCCCTATGCTGCTCTGCAGGGACTGTGTGTGTGTCTGTGTGCACTGCCCAGGGGGCTGGGGCGGGGAAGTGGTCCCGAGGACAGGCACCTAGGCCATGGTCTAGCAACTTCACACCAGGCCAGGGGAAGGAGCCGCGCTGTATCTGAGAACCCTCCCTATTCTACTGGCTGGCGGAGTCACATCTTGCTGCTGATGGAGGCGCAGAGTCGGGGTGGGGGGGGAGCTCCCCGACAGGCCATCACACTCAGAAATGTTAGCAACAACAGCCTATTTCCAGCTGTGAAATGGGACCCTGGGGCCGGTTGAGAAAGAAGCAGCCTGCTCCTCCCCTCCCCTCCCCTCCTCCAGTTATCTGCTAATATGTAAATCAGACAGCCCTGCCTCCTCCCCCTGTAATCAAAGGAACTTTGCCTGTCGTTCCCCCCCCCCCCCCGCCATGGCAGGGTGTCGCTCACATCTCAACCCCCCCCCCGCGCTGCTCGCTTCCCCCTTTGCCATCACAGTGGTTGTTTACACAACACCGGTTTGCAGGGTACTGCAGGAGGGGACAAAGGCAGCCTTCTGACAGCAGGGGATCTCCTGCCCAGCTGACAGCCACTTGCCAGTTATCATTACAGTCCACGTCCATAACTTGCACCAGTTGCTGGCAGCCTTGTCCCACAGTGATATTAATACCCAGTGAGTCAGGAGCTTTCTGCTGGCACCTCCCAAGGCATGTTTTGTACTAAGGGGGTGAGTCCAGGCCTGCTTCGAGCCACCCCTTCCTTACAGCGCTGCAGAAGGGTTACCCCAGCTCAGAGGCTCTGTTCCCTGGACCAGGGTCTTGGTTCTCTCTCTATGCACAAGTTCCATACACTTGGAGCATCAGGCTCCACTGAGATGCTTTGGGACTGAAGCCATCCTGCTGCTGCAGAGAGACGGATAAACCTGAGATTTGCTGCACTGCCCATGCCCCGGCAGCGCATTCTCCTCCTTTGACAACAGTTCTGCACAGTGGGCGTCAGATTCTGGCTTCAGAAAGCAACAGGGCAACCGGGGGGCGGGGGTGAAGGGGGCGGGTTCTGCCCTACTGCCATCAATGCAGCCCTACCCCCACAGTGAGGCATCAAGGTGCCAATGCACAGCTCCAACATTTTGGCTAAGCCAGGACAGGGTTCTCAGCCAAGATTTTTGTCCTGTAAAGCCCTCAACACACCTGTGCGCACGTGGCTGTGTCTGGATTTTCACACACACCTGCGAAGGTAGCTAGCATCACAGAACCACCTGCCCAGAGACGCCGGGTTGGGGTTTTCCTGTCCCAAACACACCCTGCAAAGGCTGACGGGACGCTGCACCTCAATGATAAGCAATTTAAACCACATGCACCCTGCTGATATCACATTATCAGAGGGGATCGACAGAGGCTGGCCACTAACAGCCTGGGGAGAGGGCTGTATTGACGCTGTGAACGGGAAGTGCCGACAATGGGCGATCATGCATTGCCAAGTATGATCATCTTCCATGGGAGTTGTGGACCCTCAGGTGGCTGATAAGGCCAATCCTTGAACTACAAGTTCTGTTACACTGAGGACAGATGTTTCCAGGAACAGCAGAAGGCTGCTGCCCATGACTAGAAGCCAGTCTCCCCCTCCTCCTGCGCCTCTTCTCCTCCTCAGCTTGTTGGCTTTCTGCACTTTGAGCTTGCCCACCAATGCATAGGACTGGTCTCCATTTTGAGCAGTCCTGGGTGAATGTCTCCCAAGCATCGATATCAACGTCACCCTTCTTTAAAGTTATCCTTTAGCAAGTCCTTACAGCGCTTCTGTTGTCCTCCCAGGTTACGGGATTCTTTCTGCTGAGAAAACTGGGCCTGTTCTGGGAGGCAATGGTCTGGCTTCTGAACAACACAAAGTTGCTGACAGATGATGATCATTGTCTCAATAATGGTGGTCTTTGTCTCTTCCAGAGCACTGATGCTAGTGTGTCTGTCTTTCCATTTGAACGTGGAGACAGCGTTGGTGATACTTCAAGGATTTTCAAGTGATGTTTGTAAGTTGTCCAGGTTTCAGACCCATACAAAATTGTTGGGAGAATGACGCCTTGATAGACAGTAAGCTTGGTGTCTTGTTTGAATGTCATGATCTTCAAAACCCTTGTGCCATAAACGAGCAAAGGCACAGCTCAGACGATATTGGATTTCTACATCAATATCTGCTGTGGATGAAAGATAACTTCTAAAGGTAGAAAAAATGATTGACATTCTCCAGTGCCCCTCCATTGATTTTAACAGACGGGGCGCATGGTACCTTATTTGGAGAGGGCTGATGGAGCACTTTAGTTTTCTTGACCTTGAGGGTGAGACCGAGACACATATAGGCATCAGAAAAAACATTCAAGATGCCTAAAGGTCTCTCAGAGTGAGCAAAAACTTCATTGTCATCAGCAGACTGAAGTTCCACGACAGATGCGATGGGAATCTTACTCTTAGCTTTCAGCCTGCTAAGCCTAAACAGCTTTTCATCCGTTCCGTAGATGATTCCAACGCCAGCTGGGAGCTTCCCAGAAATTAGGTCGAAAAGGACAGCAATAAAGACCACAAACATGGTTGAGGCGATGATACAGCCCTGTTTGAAAGGTTCACTCTGGGAGACCGTGCTGCTAGAACAGTCACTTCCATGTTGTCATGAAGCAACTTTAGGACACTGACATATTTATCAGGACATCCAAACGTACAGTCCAAAGGGCACCACGATTCACTGAGTCAGAGGCTTTAGTTAGATCAATAAAAGCCATGTACAATGGTCGGTTTTGCTCCCGACACTTCTGTTGCAGCTGCCGTGCAATGAAGCTTCTATCTGCAGTTCTGCGACATGGTCGGAAAGCACTCTGGTAAAATTTCTTCTGATAGGGGCAGAAGACGGATTGCAAGGACCAATGCCAAAACTTTGCCTGCAACAGCAAGGAGGGAGATACCACGACAGTTTCCAAAGTCTGTTTTATCCCCTTTTTAAAAGAGGGTAATAATCAAGGCATCTCTCATTTTACTGAGTATCTCCTCCTTTATTGAGATTTTAAGGCTAAGCAGCCACATTAACTCTGGTCCACCATCTTTAAAGATTTCAGCAGGGATCCCATTTTGACCTCCTGCTTTGTTGTTCTTCATCTGCTTGATGACACTGTATACCTCATACAAATCGGGAGGGTCTCCAAGCTCATCCCTAGAAGGTCATTGGGGGATTTGCTCAAGAACTTCATCAAGAAGATCTTCAAAATGTTATTTCCAGCAAAAACCAATGGCTTCATTGTCCTTCAAAAGTGAGGTTCCATCCTTTTGAGTGAAGGGGGTTCAAGCCACAACAAGGTGGCCATTAACAGCCTTCATAGCACAAAAGAAACCACTTGTATTATGGGTATCCACAAAACGTTGGAGTTCTTGCACTCTCAGTCCCCCAGTTGTTCTTGAGTTCTCTGGTTTTATGTTGGACTTCTGCCTTGCATGGTGATTTATATCTTTGTCTTGCAATTTATATCATTTTGCCAAGCACAAAGTGCCAGGTGCAGTTAGTCAGGCGGGGTCAAGTTTTCCTGCTGAGGTGTCTTCACGGGTCTCTGGCTCCGTCGATAATGATAACCAGAAGGCTGCTTGTGGCTGTGCTCGGTGGTGTGCGCCGTATCGACTTGTGCACTCAGTATCCACAGCAGATCCCAAGAGAGCCTCCAAAAACCACAAATCAGATAAGGATCCAAGGTGCCAGGCCAGGTTTATTGCTGTCATAACTGTCATTGGCTACTGAACCACTATGCATACGTATCCCATAACAATGAAATGACTCAATGAGTGGGAAATTTCCATTGCCACCTAGGTCATCCAAAGACTGCCCCCCAAGACACCACTTTATATACAGATACAAACAACTTACATGTCAGGTTGCCTCCCTCTGACACTTCTTAGATACCACTCATCACCTCGTGGTTTGATTAGATCATCTCCCATCGTGCTGTCATTTTAGACCCTGTCCTGAACCTGGCTCTGTATCTGTGTGGAGTGGGTACTAAGGTCTGTCTTAGCGAGCTGGTGGTACCATATATTTTCAACTTATGACCAGTACCAATTATTGTTCTACACCTGGGCCTATTACCAATTAGTGTTTTGCACCCTCAGCCCTGTTCGTGCCAAGTTCTGTGAGCTGGGGCCTGCTGCCTGCTCACAGCTTAGCTTTGCTTTGTGTTACCCATGGTTTGTCCACTGTTCGCTAGGCCTCAGGCTTCAAACCAGGCCTGTGCTACATGGGCTTTTGTTTCAGGGCTTCATCTTACTACACCATTCTCATCTCATTGATGAGCTACTCGATTTCAACATTGTTCTCAAACCAGTCTTGATGCTGTCTGGTGTGGAAGCTGCCAATGGTTTCCTCACAGGTAGATAATTGCTGCTTTCAGCTGGCTTCAATGTTCCTCAATCTCTTCTGGAAACTCTGATAGAAACTTTTCTTCTAAGACAGCATGGAAGTGGTCACGCTTAATGGGGTCCTTCAGCTCTTGAACCGTCAGCTTGCCCGATCTGCTTCTTTTGCAGCCTCCCTTTGGGAGCCATCTTAATGTTCATTGTGGATCGAATAAGGCAATGACCAGTCCAGCAGTAATCAGCACTTGGCACTGCTCGTGAGAAGTACATCACTCCAATCTCGAGCATGAACTAGGCACAGTCAAGAAGGTGCCAATGCTTTGAACATTGGGGTCTCCAAGCTGTTTTGAACATGTCCGTCTGTCGAAAAAGGGTGTTCGTGATGCTAAGTTCATGTTCAGCACACTTGGTCAGGAGCAGGATTCCATTTGAGTTGCTTTTGCCAACTCCTTCTTTCCCAATTGTTCCTTTCCACAGGTCTGAGTCTTGTCCAACATGTGCATTGAAATCCCCAGAAGAATGATCTGATCTTCTTTAGGGAACTCTGATAAAATGGTTTCCAGCTGAGAGTAGAAACGTTCCTTTACATCCTCATTGGCATCCATTGTTGGTGCCTAGACACTCACAATAGTTTCCTGTTGGAGCCTCAATCGGAGCGTCATAAGCCGCTCATTGATGCCAACTGGCAGCTTAGAGAGGCACCTAACGAGCAAAGCCTATTCCATGCAATCGAGGTTCAGCTAAAGATCTTCCCTTCCAGAAGTAGCTGTATCCTCCTTTCTCCGCCTCACCTGACCTTCAGCAGCTCTTCTAGTTTTGGACAAGACAGCAATAAAGACAAGACAGCAATTGAATCAGTTAAACCAATTCAATTCATGAGCAATGACAGCTGAGCTGTCCATCAGGGTATGTACGTTCCGGGTTCCAAAGCTGAAAAGTTTCTTACATTTTCATCTGCTGGGGTGCTGATCCTGCTGGATGCAACTATCCAGTCAGGAGGAAAAGAGGCAAGACTATTTTTAGGGCACTTTTTCTAGCTTCCTCCTCACACGGGGTGAACAGAGTGGGTAAAGACTGCTCAGTCATTGGTTGACCTGCCTCGAGCAAGACAACTGAATCGCACCTCCACTGCCTGTGTGTCGGTCTGTGACTAGGAACCTCCAGATCTCACTGTCCTGTTCCCATTGCTACTCGCCAATTGTCACCAGACTTCTGACTTGTGCAGGTGTTGTTTTCCCAAAAACTGGAAGATGCCTGTGCGGGACTCCTTTTAAAGTGGGGAAACTGGTGCACAACAGTCATCACAGTGTCCTTGACAGACAGAGGGCTTGAAACCAGTGGCATGGGCACCACGACGACTGGAGATCCTCTATCTGCTGCAGCCTTCATCCGCCTTCACAGCCACTGTAACATTACACAAGTTTCAATTCCATTGTGAGGTATCCTCCCTCTGCTCTGCCGTTGAGGACTTCTTGGATCCCACTTTGGAACCTCACTCTTGGCCGCTCTACCATAGGTGACCCTGAGGGAGCCCGTGACTCCAGGCAGCATTGCTGTTGGGGGTTATTGGAACACACAAGCCTCTCCACCACTACAAGGTGATGATTCATGGAGCCATACAGCCTGGGTAAAACCAGGGGGAGAAAGACCTCCCTGCCTTCCAAGACATGAAGCAAGGTATGACCAGAACCGAGGGCAGGCCCAATTACATAGATACCAGCCCAGGATGGGAAGCCCACGGGAAGGGATGAACAGTCTAAGGTCCTCCTGATATTTGGAACAAGGTCTGATGATACAAGACAAGGACAGAGGCTATCACTGGCACCCATTACTAGGCACAAGATATCAGAGCTCTTGCAAGCTGAGAACGAGGGGTCCTTGCACCATGGGCCATCCCTGGAACTGAATACAGATGAGAAACATGCTCAGGTAAAAATCTTGCACCAAAAACAAGAAGGGAAGCTGGTATGTTGCCCTTTTGTGATAGCCCTGCTTGAGGCTGGGAGAAGCAAGCGGGCAGAGAGACCATCTAGACAGATACACGTGCTAGAACACTGGCTGTATCTAGATTGATACACGTGCTCACTTGTATTTTGCCTGTTCTCTTTTCTGACTTGATTGTTTTTCCTTGGCACTGCTTACTGTGCCCTTTTGTTCATAAATGGGCCTTACTCTTGCAAGGCAACTTAGCACTGTTTTAAACAGCAGGTGCAGCCACCCCTGTGAAGTTAAACTGAGGGTATCTTTTAAGAAGCAGAGGAACAGCATTTTTTGAACTGGCCAGGAAAGGGCTGGATGTTGTTACCCACCAGCCCTGTGATTCTTGGGAAACAAGAACATGGTCACCTGTCAGCCTTGTGCTCTTGGGGAGCCAGGGAGTGACATTCATGGAAAACCATTCCCCTCCCTCAGGCCTCTGCTAGAATCAAAGACAAAGCAATGAAAAGGCCGAGGAAGACACACCTAAACTGCTTCAGACCAGGGTGATAAAATTAAGGAAACACCCCAGCCTCATTTGCATTAAAGATGGAACAGAGGGACATCTCATTAGCATACAGAATGGAAAGCAGCTCTTCCAAGGCAGGAACCGCAGTGAACTATGGGACACCGAAAGCAGAGAAGCACTGCCTGATGGGAAATCCCTGCTCCAGATGCTAATGAACCTAGGCCTGCTCACACCCAAATTAGTCATTATCAGACCAATTCTAGTAATGATCCTATTGACATCTAAAATACTGAAACTGCCTAGTTGCATTGTGAGCTCGTTCAAGGAACATCACCCATAACCAGGGGTGATCAGTCTCTATTGTCTCTCCTCTTTCTCTTTGAACTATCCCTATAAAAACTCCTCTCCTTGCCCCAAGAAAACTGTTCTGATACCTGGACTTAAACTGCATCAGTTCCATTGAGACTTCTTCATCTCCTGTCTGATCGTGCTGGGGGCTCTGTCCTCCTTTTCTCCTGCCCTCTGGACCCCCGGCTACCATCATCATCTGGGAACCCCGATCAGTGCAAGCTCCGTGGAGTGGTGAGGTGTCTCTCTCTCTCTCTCTCTCTCTCTCTCTCTCTCTCAACTATCTCTCTAAGCATAGCCTCCTGACCCTGCCCTGTGTAAACTGTTATATGGTTACCTAACATTTGTAATCAGTTTCAATTTAGATTTAATATTGTAATTGTTAGATTTAATATTGTAACTTTTTGATATCTATTCACTACTCTGAAATAAATCACTTTCACTGTTAAGCTGGTTGCTTCTCTCTCTTTCTTTCTCTTTTGCTCACTCTTCCTTAAGGGGTGTTGTTTTGGCTTCCCCATTCGCTCTGCAACAACGCTTCTTGTACCCAAGCAAAAGATCCCTGTAGTGCCTCAAATCCTGTGGGGTTTGCTCATCGTGTGGTTTACCAGTGAATGACTGTGGTGTGAAAGTGGGGATAGGGGGTCCTGAACCTGGGGGCTTATGAGGATGGCAGCTTAAAGTACTGTTTAATCCAGCCCACGGAGTCCAAAGGCACAGGAGGGTGCAGTGTGGCATTGCTGTGAAACCCAGCCAGCTGAGTCCAGGGACATATGAGGGGGTCAGCTTGTGAGTGCTGAGTACCCAGTCCTCTCAGACGTGCTCTGTTAGTGGGTGTGGGTGTCTGTGTGTGTTGCTAAGGTGGGAAGAACCCCATCCTGAGGAACCTAGTTCCTGCAGGAGAGCTCCAGTGGGAGGGGGAATTGGCAGCAGGGAGAATTCAGCTCCATATGAGAGCCCAAGTAAGCACCAAGAGCACACTGATAGAACTGTCAACTTTCCCCCAGTCCCATAAGGGTAACCCTGATAAATGAGCATACCCCAAAGTATTGGGCAAATCTGGTAACAATGTGGCAGAGAAGTCTCCGGGGGAAATAGGGATGGGGAATGCATTGGGGTCAGCTTGCTGGTGGGGCTGCAGACAGGCTGCTGAGCCAGGGCTGCCTAGCACACACTCGCGGTGTGACCTGTAGGCTAGCTATGGACATCCCAGGCTGCATGGGGAGCAAAGATACCCGGGTTACAGGGTAAGTGGGGACAGACCGTGACTGGACCAGCACCCAACCCCCAACACCACCCACATGATCACCCTGCCCTACAAGGCACAGGCTCTGTGGCTGTCTTAGAATGAATCAGCCACTGGGCATAGTGTAGCTGTGGGGTGGGATTGTCTTTCAGGGCTTGGCTGGGGGGGAAGCTGGAATCTCAGCATAGATGGCTGGGGGGTGCCCGCCCTGCCATCTGGTATCACCAGTGCTCTCCAGGCAGACCCACAGGGGTATAGAACCCACCCTGCTTCTCGGTTTCCACCTTCGTAGGCAGCATGGTGACAGGAGCCAGGAACCCTGTGGAGAAAGGTCGGGCATCAGAGAGCGAGCTACAGAGACACAGGCATGGAGAGCAGGGTGGGCGGCTGATGGGTTATAGCTGGGGGAAACTGGGAGTCAGGACTCCTGGGTACTATCTTGGCTCAGGGGGCAAGGAGGGGGCAATAAAACCCTGGTCTCCTGATCTAACCTCCCTCTAAGCTCCACAACCTCCTGTTAAGCCCCACCAGGGGGCTCAGGGCTGCAGTGGAGAGAGATGCCTCTCCCCAGCCCCGAAGCTGCCACAGTCGGGGGAGAGGTGACCCTCCCGCAGCCCCAGCCCAGAGCTGCTGCAGCCAGGGCAGTTCTGTGCTGGGCTGGCAGGGAAGCAGTAAGTAGCAGGTCCCGGGGGGAGGCTCTACACCAGCTGCGCATTCCACTGGCTGGTTCTTGTGGTGCACAGGGGTGAGAGCAGTGCACATGGTGCACAGTGGAGCCTCATGCCCCTCCCATCCCCTGGAGCTGGACATGCTGGCTGCTTCTGGGGCCCAGAGGGGTGCCCCAAGAGGCATGCACCAGGCCTGCCTTAGCACCACAGGCCAGGAACCACCCAGGTAAGCCCAAGCCCCAGCCCCCCACCTGACCCCTCCCAAACCAGACTACCACCTGGACCCCAAATCTCTCATTCCTGGCCCCACCCCCAGACCGGAGCCTGTATCCTCTCCTGCCCTCCAAGCCCAGGCCTCAGCCCCTCCCCAAATTCCTCATTCCCAAGCCCACTCCAGAGCCCACATCCTCGCTGGAGACTTCACCCCCTCCTGTACCCCAACTACCTGCCCCAGCCCAAAGCCCCCAATTACACCTCCTCAGCCTTATCACTGCCACACACTGTCCCTGTGTAGAATGACTTGTGTGACTGAGTGGGGAAGTGCAAAGAGGTTGCACGCACAGAGGAGGCACTCAGCGTCCCTGGGTGTTACTGGTTTAACAAGGGGAGAAGAGGGAGTTTGTTGTTACAGGGGACAGTACAGGAGACCCCAGTGACTGGCAGGCCCAGCTCGGAGGGCAGAGCCAGGTCTGGCCAGTGGGAGGATAATGGGTTGCAGAAACAAGACCTGGGTGACCTGCTCAGCTTGTTCCAGCGGGGTGGGGAGTGGGGAGCTGGGGGGAGAGAGAATAAAGAATGGAGAAGAGAGCAGAGGGGCCCAGGCAACCCTATTTTTCTGGACTGAAGACAAAGGCTGCGGAGGGGACTCAGCTGGAAGAAGGGAGCTTCTGAACTGGAAAGGGAGAGTTTAGGCAGAGCCCACTCAGCTGCAGGGGAGACTCAGACATGCTGGGCTGAGAGGGGCCAGGCCTACAGGCCTGAGGGTCCCTTTGTTGTGTTCAATAAACCCTCCTGTTTTACACTGAGAGTTGCTTTGGTCTGGAGAACAGGGCTGAACTATTCCCTTTGGGAGTGGAGGCCCTGGGGGCCTACAGCAGAGACAGGTCTGCTGAAGGCCTCTAGAATCACTGTCCCAGGAGACAGAGGGGCAGACCCCAGGGAGAGAGAGGACTTGCAGATAAAGGGCTGTCACACTGGAGTGGGTTCTGCCCAGGGACGGTATGGGCCAAGTGTGGGCGTGACCTGTGAGTGTGTGCCATAATTGTCTCCTCCATATGGTGCATATAACAAAAGTAATTCCACACACAGACATAAAACATTGGAGGGAACACTGGTCCTGACCCTTTCATGATGAATCCAGTTGCCAGATTTTTCAAAAACGACAAACTTCATTGGCCCTCAGAAGCCCCAGATAGGTCAGAGCCAGCCTGGTGTGCTCAACACCTGAGGAACAGCAGCAAGGATGGACTGACCGCCCAACCCGCCACTGGGCAAAGCTTTTCTTTGGCCTGTTTTTCTAGCCGCTGGGCAAAGCCACACAGAGAAACTGAAATGGGCCAAGTGCAGAGTAAGCCAAGTTCTCCAGCAGATGCACTGAAGTGGACAAAACCTCAGGGAAAGGTGCAAGCCCAAAGCCAAACAGAGTGGGAGGGAAGGGGGCTGGATCTTGCAGATGCTTTTCTGCCTCAGGACTGCTCAAACCCTGGACAATCGTCAGGATTTCAGGGCTTCTGGCTCCTTGCAGTTGGCACCACTACCTTTTTTCATTTGGGGCACATTTCCTTGGGGAACGTGAGCCAGCTACCAAAAGGAACAGCAGAGCCAGAACTGGCCAAGCTTGCAGTGGGGGACAGTGCTGCAATGACCCACCCCCTCCTGCCTCTCACATACCCCGCCCCCTCCCCGCAATGACCCACCCCCTCCTGCCCCTCACATACCCCGCCCCTCCCCGCAATGACCCACCCCCTCCTGCCCCTCACATACCCCGCCCCACCCCCCCGCAATGACCCACCCCCTCCTGCCCCTCACATACCCCGCCCCACCCCCCCGCAATGACCCACCCCCTCCTGCCCCTCACATACCCCGCCCCACCCCCCCGCAATGACCCACCCCCTCCTGCCCCTCACATACCCCGCCCCACCCCCCAGCAATGACCCACCCCCTCCTGCCCCTCACATACCCCGCCCCACCCCTCCGCAATGACCCACCCCCTCCTGCCCCTCACATACCCCGCCCCACCCCTCCGCAATGACCCACCCCCTCCTGCCCCTCACATACCCCCCCCGCAATGACCCCCCTCCCCCCTCACATACCCCGCCCCACCCCCCCCACCCCCCCCTCCTGCCCCTCACATACCCCGCCCCACCCCCCCGCAATGACCCACCCCCTCCTGCCCCTCACATACCCCGCCCCACCCCTCCGCAATGACCCACCCCCTCCTGCCCCTCACATACCCCGCCCCACCCCCCCGCAATGACCCACCCCCTCCTGCCCCTCACATACCCCGCCCCACCCCTCCGCAATGACCCACCCCCTCCTGCCCCTCACATACCCCGCCCCACCCCCCCGCAATGACCCACCCCCTCCTGCCCCCACATACCCCGCCCCACCCCCCCTCAATGACCCACCCCCTCCTGCCCCTCACATACCCCGCCCCACCCCCCCGCAATGACCCACTCCCTCCTGCCCCTCACATACCCCGCCCCACCCCCCCGCAATGACCCACCCCCTCCTGCCCCTCACATACCCCTCCCCACCCCCCCTCAATGACCCACCCCCTCCTGCCCCTCACATACCCCTCCCCACCCCCCCGCAATGACCCACTCCCTCCTGCCCCTCACATACCCCGCCCCACCCCCCCTCAATGACCCACCCCCTCCTGCCCCTCACATACCCCGCTCCACCCCTCCGCAATGACCCACCCCCTCCTGCCCCTCACATACCCCTCCCCACCCCCCCCCGCAATGACCCACCCCCTCCTGCCCCTCACATACCCCTCCCCACCCCCCCGCAATGACCCACCCCCTCCTGCCCCTCACATACCCCTCCCCACCCCCCCGCAATGACCCACCCCCTCCTGCCCCTCACATACCCCGCCCCACCCCCCCGCAATGACCCACCCCCTCCTGCCCCTCACATACCCCGCCCCACCCCCCCCGCAATGACCCACCCCCTCCTGCCCCTCACATACCCCTCCCCACCCCCCCGCAATGACCCACCCCCTCCTGCCCCTCACATACCCCGCCCCACCCCCCCGCAATGACCCACCCCCTCCTGCCCCCACATACCCCTCCCCACCCCCCCCAATGACCCACCCCCTCCTGCCCCTCACATACCCCGCCCCACACCCCCCGCAATGACCCACCCCCTCCTGCCCCTCACATACCCCGCCCCACACCCCCCGCAATGACCCACTCCCTCCTGCCCCTCACATACCCCTCCCCACCCCCCCCACGACCCACCCCCTCCTGCCCCTCACATACCCCTCCCCCACCCCCCGCAATGACCCACCCCCTCCTGCCCCTCACATACCCCTCCCCACCCCCCCGCAATGACCCACCCCCTCCTGCCCCTCACATACCCCGCCCCACCCCCCCGCAATGACCCACCCCCTCCTGCCCCTCACATACCCCGCCCCACCCCCCCCGCAATGACCCACCCCCTCATGCCCCTCACATACCCCGCCCCGCAATGACCCACCCCCTCCTGCCCCTCACATACCCCGCCCCACCCCCCCCGCAATGACCCACCCCCTCCTGCCCCTCACATACCCCGCCCCGCAATGACCCACCCCCTCACACACTCCGCCCCTCCCCCCACAGCCCCTCTTGCCCCTCACAGCCCCCGGCTCTCACCTCCCTCCGGCACCCGCTGCTGGTGCTCCTAGGAACTGCCCGATTGTGACGATGGCCCCAACCCTCTGCTCCGCTCTCACTGGAGAGCGGAGCCGCCAATCATCAGACGACATCCAATTAGCGCCCAGAGAATCTGGCAGGGCACGCTGGGTACTGTAGTCCGCCTCGTGTCCGCGGGCCGCGCTTTACCTCCTGGGAAGTGTCGCGCATGCGGCTATTTCGAGCGGGAGGAGTACGACGGGAGCTGTGGGCAAAGGGCTCTACGGCTCATGGGCTATGCGATACGGAGACTTGCGGCGCACTGCCCCATGGGAGTCCCTGGCGCACTGCCTCACGGTAGTTGTAGTCAAAGCATTTCCTCAGCCTCAGAGCGCGCTAAAAGAGGCGCGGGGCACCTTGGGAGCCTGCGCCTCGCGGGAAGCGTAGTTCGGACCCGCCCACAGACGCCTGGCCCGCCATTTTGAGCGAAGGGGGGAGGGAAATCCCACCAGGCGCAGTGCCTTATGGGACACGCCACGGCCCGACCCGGGCGGCTTTACCCGGCGTGCCCGGCGGCCGTTGCTAGGCGACAGCCGGGGCGGCAAGTTCGGTTGGGGGTGGCGGGCCCGGGGGCTGGTTCTAGATGGAGTCTAGGTAGGGCCCCGCCCCGGGACAGTGGGGGAGGCGGTGCCGTCTGGGCGGGGAGGGGGCGCAGTGGGGGGGCGGTGGTGTCTGGGCGGGGAGGGGGCGCAGTGGGGGGGCGGTGCCGTCTGGGCGGGGAGGGGGCGCAGTGGGGGGGGCGGTGGTGTCTGGGCGGGGAGGGGGCGCAGTGGGGGGGCGGTGGTGTCTGGGCGGGGAGGGGGCGCAGTGGGGGAGGCGGTGGTGTCTGGGCGGGGAGGGGGCGCAGTGGGGGGGGCGGTGGTGTCTGGGCGGGGAGGGGGCGCAGTGGGGGGGCGGTGGTGTCTGGGCGGGGAGGGGGCGCAGTGGGGGGGCGGTGCCGTCTGGGCGGGGAGGGGGCGCAGTGGGGGGGGCGGTGCCGTCTGGGCGGGGAGGGGGCGCAGTGGGGGAGGCGGTGGTGTCTGGGCGGGGAGGGGGCGCAGTGGGGGGGCGGTGGTGTCTGGGCGGGGAGGGGGCGCAGTGGGGGGGCGGTGGTGTCTGGGCGGGGAGGGGGCGCAGTGGGGGAGGCGGTGCCGTCTGGGCGGGGAGGGGGCGCAGTGGGGGGGCGGTGCCGTCTGGGCGGGGAGGGGGCGCAGTGGGGGGGGCGGTGGTGTCTGGGCGGGGAGGGGGCGCAGTGGGGGGGCGGTGGTGTCTGGGCGGGGAGGGGGCGCAGTGGGGGGGGGCGGTGCCGTCTGGGCGGGGAGGGGGCGCAGTGGGGGGGCGGTGGTGTCTGGGCGGGGAGGGGGCGCGGTGGGGGGGGCGGTGGGCTGGGGGGGAGGGGGCGCGGTGGGGGGGGCGGTGCCGTCTGGGCGGGGAGGGGGCGCGGTGGGGGAGGCGGTGCTGTCTGGGCGGGGAGGGGGCGCGGTGGGGGAGGCGGTGGTGTCTGGGCGGGAAGGGGGCGCGGTGGGGGGGGGCGGTGCCGTCTGGGCGGGGAGGGGGCGCGGTGGGGGGGGCGGTGGTGTCTGGGCGGGGAGGGGGCGCAGTGGGGGGGCGGTGGTGTCTGGGCGGGGAGGGGGCGGTGGGGGGGGCGGTGCCGTCTGGGCGGGGAGGGGGCGCAGTGGGGGGGGGGGGCGGTGGTGTCTGGGCGGGGAGGGGGCGCAGTGGGGGGGCGGTGGTGTCTGGGCGGGGAGGGGGCGCAGTGGGGGGGCGGTGCCGTCTGGGCGGGGAGGGGGCGCAGTGGGGGGGCGGTGCCGTCTGGGCGGGGAGGGGGCGCAGTGGGGGGGGCGGTGGTGTCTGGGCGGGGAGGGGGCGCAGTGGGGGGGCGGTGCCGTCTGGGCGGGGAGGGGGCGCAGTGGGGGAGGCGGTGCTGTCTGGGCGGGGAGGGGGCGCAGTGGGGGAGGCGGTGGTGTCTGGGCGGGAAGGGGGCGCAGTGGGGGGGGGGGGGGCCGTCTGGGCGGGGAGGGGGCGCAGTGGGGGGGCGGTGCTGTCTGGGCGGGGAGGGGGCGCAGTGGGGGGGCGGTGGTGTCTGGGCGCAGTGGGGGAGGCGGTGCTGTCTGGGCGGGGAGGGGGCGCAGTGGGGGAAGCGGGGGTGTCTGGGCGGGGCGCAGTGGGGGGGCGGTGCCGTCTGGGCAGGGAGGGGGCGCAGTGGGGGGGCAGTGCTGTCTGGGCGGGGCGCAGTGATTGGAGTGGGGAGGAGGAGCACGGGGCAATGCTGTCTGGTCTGGGAGTGCTGGGGAGTCTGAGCCCTGCTAATTCCCCTTTTGCCTGCAGCGCGTCTCTGTTCTCCATCCAGGGGAGCCCCTTTGCCGTGCAGAGCCCAGCCCGCAGCCACTACCACCCCTCGCCCATCCGCCCACCTGGCCCTCAGCACCAACGCATGGTTCGGAGGGGAAGGGCACGGGAAGGCTTTGGGGGCTGCAGGAGGGAGCTGGGTCTCGCTGGGTTGGAGAGTTTAGGTGGATGCTGGGTTGGGGTAGGGACTGCAGGGAACATTGCGAGGGCTGGGCCGGCTCGTGAGTTGGGAGGAGCTGGGTCAGGCTGTGCGGGGAGGTCAGTGTGATACAGGAGGTTTCTGGGAGCACTGCTGAGAGGGTCAAATTGAAGCAAGTTGAATAGAGACAGGGCTACTTACAGCCCAAGACTGGGGGCTCTCCACTATGAGGCGCACAAACCAGCCACACAGAGCACTTCTCTTTCCCACGCTGGATAACGAGAAGTTATACAAACACTTCCCTTTGATACTTCGGCTTTCCTGTGCCATCACATCTGTCTTACACAGACAGATCTCACCCATTTTGAACAAATTCTCTTGATCCCAAAGGACCAGTCCCAGGTCAGTTTATAGCTCAGATCTTACCTCAGAGAGAGCATGAGGCTTGTGTTTTAGAATCTAAAATCTAAAGGTTTATTAATTGAAAGAAAAAAAGAAAGTACAGCTTGAATGTAAAAATGTGAAAGGAATTGAATCACAAACACCAGCCGCAAAGTGCCTGGGGCAGGCTTGGAGCTGAGGTGGAGTAATCTGCTGTCCTATAACTCTCTGGAGTGAGTTCTCTGTTAGGAGGTCCTTCTGGGCTCAGTTCATAGCAAAGCTGCTTCAGAAGTGCAGAGCTGAAAAAAAGACAAGGATGGAGGAATCCTCAGGGCCCTCTTTACATACTTGCTCATGTGGAGGGAATCCCGTTGTTCTCACAGGCTGTGTCTAGACTGGCAAGTTTTTACGCAAAAGCAGTTGCTTTTACGGAAAAACTTGCCAGCTGTCTACACTGTCCGCTTGAATTTCTACAAGAACACTGACGATCTCATGTAAGAAATCAGTGCTTCTTGTGGAAATACTATGCTGCTCCCGTTCGGGCAAAAGTCCTCTTGCGCAAAGCTTTTGCGCAAAAGGGCCAGTGTAGACAGCTCAGATGTGTTTTGTGCGAAAATGGCGATCTAGATTGGCCTTTTTGCAGAAAAGTGTCCGTGCCAATCTAGACGCTCTTTTCCGCAAATGCTTTTAACTTTTCCGTTAAAAGCATTTGCGGAAAATCATGCCAGTCTAGACGTAGCCACAGTGTGAAACTCAGCCCCAGACAGTTTATCAGGTGAGCCTGTCACCTGTCCAGGGGTGATTTGGCAGCAGCTATAGCTTCCATGGTGGTCTGAACGTTCACAGCAAAGCTCATCAGCTATGGATTGGCCCCAGTTGTGGAGGAATGTCAATGAAGTACTTGACAAGCTGCCCTTTCACACTTGGCTGTCTGGGGATGTCAGAGGTTAACCCGTGGCCCGGCTTGGCTGGAGCAGCCTCTGCCCAACTGAGGCAGTGGGGCTACTCCAGTACACCCAGGCCTGCCATGGATGAAGGGAGCGCCAACCAGGCTGAAGCAGTCCTAGCCTGCAACAGAGGGGCTGCTCCAGCCCTGCCCCCCGTTGAAGCAATTAACCAGTTACAATTCTACTCCGTTAACTGATTAAATGGGATTTGGCATCCCTGGACTGTCCAAGCCTCCTGCTGAGGTCTCCCAGAAGCCAACACTTGCAATACAAGTACAGAGCGAATGCTCAGAATTTCAAATACAGATAGCTACAGAGAGCTTATGTAGTATATCTCACTTGGCATGGTCCGAATCCAATAGTGTCACAGTTGAGGGGAGCTGGGTCAGGCTCTGTGTGTGTGGGGCGGGGGGGGGGGGAATGGGGCAGCTGGGTCAGGCTGTGTGGGTGGGATTGGGGGAGCTGGGGTAGACTTTGTAGCTGAGTCAGGCTTTATGTGGGGAGGTTGTGGAAAGCTGGGTCAGGCTGGGGAAGGGTTTAGGGGAGCTGAGTCAGGCTCTGGGGGGACTGCACAAGGGGGTTGGGGCATCTAGGGGGGACACCAGATTGTGTTGTGGGTGTGGAGGGAGGCTGAAGAGGCTGCACTGTGGGAGAGATGGGGGTGTAATCTCTGTTCAGGCTGGCCCATGTCACACCCCAATCTCTCTCCATTGTCCCTCTCCTCAGGCCCTGAGCCCAGTCCGCCTGCTACCTGGTGTCCCTGCTGTTACCCCTCATCCACAGTGCCCCTCAGAGCCCGCAGTCTCCAGGCCCCCAGATCTCAGCTTCCTGCAGGGCACCAGCTGTCAGGGGACAGCCCTGGATTCGGACTCCACTGACCCCTTTCCCGAATCGTGGCCCTCAACTGAGCGCACCTCCCCTGACACGCCTCAAGAGACAGCAGCCTTGGGACAGCCCCTGCACCCGCCAGCCTCAAAGCAGGACAGAGAGTCCATCATTGCCAAGTGCGTTGCTCCCAGAGCAGTGGGGCTTGGTGATTAGAACAGGGAGGGCTGGGAGCCAGGACTCCTGGGTTCTAGGCCTGCTCTAGGAGCGTAGTGGGGGCTAGTGGTTGAAGGGGGGTGGGTATTAGGAGCTAGGACTCCTGGCTTCTAGGCTGGCTTTGGGAGGGGAGGGATGAGAGCCAGGATTCCTGGGCTCTAGGCCAGCTCTGGGAGGCAAGTGGGCTCTAGTGGTTGGGAAAGAGGGGCTGGGAGCCAGGTTCTAGGCCTGACTGCAGGCAGGGCAGGTGGCCATTGGCACTGTCTCCTTGCCCACAGATACATAGAGCGTTTCCGCCATGGGCAGCCGAGCAGCCGCAGCCAGCGCCAGATGCCTCCCGCACACCCAAACAAAGAATTCTGGTGGCTGGAGCCAGCTCCTCCCTCCGTCAGCTCCACCCCAAAAGGGAGGGCAAAGCCAGGTACTCCCCCACCCCACAGTCAGGGCTCCCCCACTTCCTAGGTCAGGGCCCCCATTTGGGGAAGGGCACTCAGACTAAAGGGTTCATATCCCTCCCCTGTTCTGCATCCTAGGCATGTTGGTGGGGGGGAGCGGGTTGGTTCCCGGGCCCCTCCTTTATCCAGGCCATCTCCTTTAGACTGTGCCAAGCTGGAAGAGGTGGAGCCAGGATGGGCACTTACCAGCCCCCCGCTGCGCCCCGAGGTCAGTATGTCACTTGCAGGGAGGGCAGATTTGGGGGCACTGGGCAGCCAAATAGCTAGAGAGAGGACAAGCTGGCTTGAGGAGCCCCCAGAACCCTGCCCAGCCTCTTGCTACCTGCTTGGGGATCCCCCCCTCTCCCATTACCCTGACCCGGGGAGGGGGCAATAATTTTTGATGGGGCCACGCTGAGATTTTAGGAAATGGTCAAGAGCAGCACTCTTTTGTAGAGGGGGTGTGGAGTCTGGGTCAGAGGTTGGTTGCAGAAGGGAGCTCTCAGAGTAGGGGACTGGGGTGCAGGAGGGGAGGTGTGGTCTGGGAGAAAGTTTGGGTGAAGGAGGGGGTTGTGGTATGGAGTGCAGGGTCTGGGAGGGGGTAGGGGTGCAGGAAAGGATTCTGGGCCAGGGTAGGGGTGTAAGAGGGGATGCAGGGGGCAGAAGGTTTGGGATGGGGAGTTGGGGGAGGGAGAGGGTGGTGGGTGCCAGAGGGAGGCTCTGGCCAGGAGGCGCTTACTTAGGCAGCTCTTGGCCTGGAGCCCTGCAGAATCCTGAGGCAGTCTCCCTGCTAGCCATGGTTCCAGGCTGCTCCCAGTGGCTCTCTGCTCTCCCCTCTGGCACCTGGAGCAGAGAGCCACAGGGAGCAGCCAGCTGCTTAAAGTGATGTCAGTTGGTCTGGGCCTGGACAGCCCGTGGGCCAGATCCCTTTGGCAGTTCCTGCTCTGGGCCCTCTGTCCTCTCTGGGGGTCATCCCATCCCAGGATACTGCCCCCAGAGCTTCTATCCTCTCTGGGGATTCCTTTGCCCCTGGAACCCTGCCCGGCCCTTCTTGGGGAGCCCTGGCTGGCTCTGTGCAAGGACAGTCCCTGGTGCTACCAGCCTCCTAGGGTCTGGTCATGGGTTGTTCCCTGCACTGTGTGCTCAATGTCTTTTAGGGGAGCCCCTCAGACACCACCCTGCTGGAGTCACCTGACGCTGACACCCACAGCCTGCAGGAGAGAGCCGCACAGCTGCTGCTGAGAAGGTATTGCCCTGTCCCCCTGGCTGGTACCCCCCCGGGGCACCTCCCTTCCCTGCCTAGCCTGCTGAGTACACAGCACCCCCTGCTGGGCACTCCCCTTGCTGGGTATCCCTCTGGGGCACCCCTTTCCCCACCTGGCCTGCCATGTACAAAACATCCCCTGCAGTACCCCCGGCTGGGCACTCCCTTGCTGGGTATCCTCCCAGAGCACCCCCTTCCCTGCCTGGCCTGCCATGTACACAGCATCCTCTGCAGTACCCACTGCTGGGCACCACCAGGTATCCCTCTGGCCCCTCCTGCACGCTAGGGAGAGGCAAGATGCCTCCCAGTGGACAAACTCTCTGCCCTCTAAGCTTGCCTGCTCTTCTTGCAGCGAGTCCTCCCTGAGCAGCACTGTCCCCGTCAGCTCCGAGGGGCTGCGCTCCACACCCCCACACAGCACCCCGGACTTGGACCAGGCGCTTCCCAGCCCCCCTCAGCTCTCCCTGCCGAAGCCCTCTTCAGGTAGGAACTGAGACACAGGGCCTATCCTCTAGGGGATTCTAGCTCCCATCCATCCCTGGGGGGAAAGGGGGAGACATCGGGCCTTTGCTCTCTAGGCCCTAGGGTGGGTTGCTCCCTGTCTCTCATTCCCCCCCCCATGACATCCTTTGTTTTTCCCCAGGGCGGCTGCTGCCCTCCACCTGCTGGCCTCCTGCCCGCTTCCCACAGTGCTCTTCTTCCACTCGGCCAGAGGACGACATCCTGTTCCAGTGGCGATTGCGCCGGAAGATGGAGCAGGCAAGCCAGGCTGGCTCGTCGCTGCTTCTGCTGGGTTGGAGTCCAAGGATGGTAGGAGCCGAGTAGGGCCGGGGGGCGGGGAACCTGCATTTCCCAGCAGGGCTTGTGGGGGTACAACCGTCTGTGTGGCTGAATCTCAGTACAGGGTGAATTGCCCCACTGCAGCATTGTGTGTGGCTGATCCCCAGCTGTCCTGCCCCAAGTGCTGGGCAAATCAAAGCGCCCTGGAGCCAAGACATGTCCTGGACTCACAGGCTGGCAGTCTTTTTCAGGGGTCCACTCTCTCCCCTTGGCATGGAGCCATGGGGGCCCCTCTGAAACTGCTCTGTGAGTAGTTGCCTCTTCTCTGAGCTCTGTCGTCAGGGCAAGTGGCTCACACTGCATGGGGCTTCTTGGTTCTGAGCTGGGAGCATTCAGTATCCCTGTCCATGCTGAGTGCCCCACAGTGAGTCCATCCACGTGGGGAGCCTTGCCTCCCCCCCCCCCCCCCCCCCCGACAGCCGGAAGCTCAGCTCCATCCTGTGCAGCGGGTGTTTCAGTTGACAGGACAGCTTGGGACATGGCTGGTTAGCACAGGGAACAGGAGCGTTCAGTCAAATCCATCGGGGGGAGCGGGGAGCCGAGAGCCAAGGCTCTGCCCCTCCTGCTGAGACTGAGCTGCTCCCAGCTGCCTGGCTCCCCTCATGCCCACCTGTTGCTCCTTCCCTGGGCAGGTGTTTCCTGCTGGTATTCCCCTCCTGGGCTCAGGTTGCGGGGGGCAGAGCTTACTGCAGGCAGTTGGGGCCAAGCCCACCTCACCACAGCTACTCTGAGGGTCTCGGCACAAATCACACACCCTTGTTTCCCCCGTGTATCACGCAGGGAACCCTGGCACTCACAGTACTCACGCTCAGCGGTAACACTAACGAGGGGGAAACCTGCTTCCTCACACCTCTGGGACCGCACCTCCCTGTGCCTCCAGCATGCCTGCCTGTGGGCCTCCACCCCAGAGGGAGCAATGCCTCCATCTCTGCCTGCAGTGCCTCCTGGCCAGGGGGTTCCACCTCTGACCCCAGCACAGGCAGTTCTCAGGGCCCCCATGCCTGGCCCCTCTCAGCACCGTCTCGCTGGGCACAGGCTGCTCTCTGTTCCCAGCCCAGCGACCCCCCCCCCCAGGCCATCCCCATCTATCCCCTCCCTGCAGCCCCTCCTCAGCCCTCGGTCTTCAGTCCCAGGTCAACAGATCACCTGGGCCCTCTCACCTCTGCCCTTTCCCCTCCCACTGGCCAGAGCCGACTGCCTTCCAAGCTGGGGACCCCATCTCCAGACCAGGGTCCAGGTTGCCAGGCCAGGTCACACCTGATCTCTGCAACAGCAAATCCTTTCCCACCCCTCATTACACACAGGCACTGAGACCACCGCACTCACGCAGGACACGAAGAACCCCCCCTTCGTCCTGGGCCCCCTGCCGTCTGTGTGAGCCCTGCTCAGCGCTCCCCCCACCAGCTCTTGTGCCAGGGAGCTTCCTGTATCATCCCACTCCTGCCTTCCCTAGTCTGAAAGGCTCCCCTGTGCAGTGTATTCCCTGTCCGCCCTGCCACAGCACTGGCCTGTCTGGAGCCCACACGCTGGGCCTCCCCGGCCAGCTCTGCCTGCCGCTCGAGGGGTAAATTGGTGGGGACCCGAGAAGGACTCAGGGATTAGAAACTAGGCTGAGTGGGACTAGTCTGGGCCACTCAGTTAGCTGGCCGTAGGCTGTGCAGCCTGGGTCTGTAGCTTAACAGACTCACCTGTCCACCAGCATCTGTATGGGCTCCTGGGTGCTGACGCCGCACATGGGTGGGACGGGGGGCTACAGCAGGGCAGCCTGGGAAGGAGATGAGGGTAAAGTAACCCAGGAACCCCATCGCCCCCAGCTCTTAGATTGGGGGGGGGGGTGCTCTGGCTGAACACGGGAACAGTCCCTGCGAAGCGCCGCGCCTGCAGCTCGCTCCGCTCCTCCATCGAGCTCGGCTGGTGCCTGGGTGGGCCTCAGGCCAGTGCAGAGAGCTCAGAGTTGAAACACAGGCGCGTCTTCCCCAAGCCCAGCCACGCTAGAGTGAGCCCGCCCCCTTGGCCAGGTCCCTCCGGCAGCCCCACCTCGCACCATCCTCTCCCAGGGCCAGGTCTCTGCTCCGCTCCCCGTGGAGAGGCGGGGCTGTCTCTCTTTGGGCTGCAGCCTCCTGCTTAGCCGTGTCTCTGGGATTTTCCATGGATGCAGAGCTGCCTCTGGCAGTTGGAGTAGCCCGGGCACCCTTTGTCTCCTCGCCCAGCCCACCCTGAGAGCAAATGTGCCCAGAGTTCGTCTTGCTGCTCTGAAGAAGGCTCAGCCCAGTCCGGTGCAGTGTCTCCTCTGGCTGGTGCTTCCTAGGGCCGACCTTGGCGTACTCAGCCCTGGTCTGCTTGCACCTCTAGGCTCTGCACCCCCACGGGTTAGTCGTGGGGAACACACGGAGAGCAGAGCTTGTTAGCACAGAACTCGAGTACCTGCCAGAGCTCTGGGCTCCACCCCCCCAGCTGGGAGACTGACCCTTCTCTCTCCCGCTCTGGCACTCCAAGCCATCAGTTCCCAGAATACAGCATGGGCCCTTCTCTTCAGCCTGCCAGGTCTCTGTGAGGATCACAACCCCTTCCCACCCCCCTGCCCTGACACACTTAAGTGACACCTGGGGCAGGCTGAGACACACCGGCTATGTCTACACTGGCCCCTTTTCCGGAAGGGGCATGTAAATTTCACTAGTCGTCGTAGGGAAATCCGCGGGGGATTTAAATATCCCCCGCGGCATTTAAATTAAAATGTCCGCCGCTTTTTTCCGGCTTTTAAAAAAGCCGGAAAAGAGCGTCTAGACTGGCCCCGATCCTCCGGAAAAAGTGCCCTTTTCCGGAGGCTCTTATTCCTACTTCAAAGTAGGAATAAGAGCCTCCGAAAAAGGGCACTTTTTCCGGAGGATCGGGGCCAGTCTAGACGCTCTTTTCCGGCTTTTTTAAAAGCCGGAAAAAAGCGGCGGACATTTTTATTTAAATGCCGTGGGGGATATTTAAATCCCCCGCGGATTTCCCTACGACGACTAGTGAAATTTACATGCCCCTTCCGGAAAAGGGGCCAGTGTAGACGTAGCCACCCAGTATTCAGAGGAAACATGGGCCCACTTCCACACATCTCTCCCCCAGCCAAGAAGCCATGCTATATACAGGGGAAACTGAGGCACGCATCGGCATGAAAACATGACAGTTTCCCCCGTCCCACGCAGCTCAAGGGGTTCTTCAGGGCAGTTCTCAGGTCAGGTTATGTTGGGCCAGATGGGGGCTACGTCTGCGCTTCAGGTTTCTTGAACAAGAACTTTTTGTGGAAGAGATCTTCCGCAAAATGTTCTCACATGAGCGCATCCACGCTGTCATGTGCTTTTGTGCAAGAGCGCATCCACGCTGCCATGTGCTTTTGTGCAAGAGCGCATCCACGCTGCCATGTGCTTTTGTGCAAGAGCGCATCCACGCTGCCATGTGCTTTTGTGTAAGAGCGCATCCACGCTGCCATGTGCTTTTGTGCAAGAGCGCATCCACGCTGCCATGTGCTTTTGTGCAAGAGCGCATCCACGCTGCCATGTGCTTTTGTGCAAGAACGCATCCACGCTGCCATGTGCTTTTGTGCAAGAACGCATCCACACTGCCATGTGCTTTTGTGCAAGAGCGCATCCACGCTGCCATGTGCTTTTGTGTAAGAGCGCATCCACGCTGCCATGTGCTTTTGTGCAAGAGCGCATCCACGCTGCCATGTGCTTTTGTGCAAGAGCGCATCCACGCTGCCATGTGCTTTTGTGCAAGAGCGCATCCACACTGCCATGGTTGCTCTTGCACAAGGAAGCTGTAATGGCCATTCACAGAATGGCCATCAGAGCACCTGTGCCTTTTCCAATAGAGGTTTCTTGCACAAGAAACCCCTGTTGTCCATCCACACATGCCTTTTTGCACAAGAGCTCTTGCGCAAAAAGGCTTATTCCTCGTAGAAAGAAGAATAACTCTTGTGCAAAAAGCCCTGTCTTCTGATGCTCGGCTGTACTTTTTCTTGCTTGTAGTGTGGATGTTCTGCGAGTTTTTGCTCAAAAACTCTGCAGTGTAGACATAGCCTAGGTGATTCCTTGTCCAGCATGGCACCCCTAGGCTGGGCTTCCCACTCCAGGGGAGCAGCCGACAGCGGGTTTCTCCTTGAGTGGCTCCAGAGGGTGCTTCCTAACGGTCCCCGAGACCCTGGTGAGCTGGGGCTGGCCGGCCCATTGGCTCAGAGTGCCTCAAGCATGGAGCATTTCCCAGGCTTCCCGTCAGGGCGTCTCCCAGCGAAGTCACGGATGATCCCGTGATGATGCACAAACATTTGTGTTTTTAATGGCAGGAGCTGTGGAAACGCTTACGTTATTCCAGGCAATACCCCTTCCTCAGCCCCCCTCTCCACTTACTCCTGCAGAGCGAGAGGGCGTGCACAGGACGTCCTGGCCCGGGGCTGCTGCCAGATGGGATGGCATGGCGGAGTGGCGATGGCACCACATTCCCAGCACCTGCTGCCCAGCCAGAAGTGAGATCTGGCCCAGAGTGGGCACCAGGACCCACCACACTTCTCCACGGGGTGGGGCACTCCCTGGAGGTGCCTTTCCTGAGTATGGAGCCAGTTGTGGGGCAGAGCCCCATGCCAGTCTCCCTCCTGGGGCAGCTGGCACCTGCTGCCACCCCCTCCAGCACACCACAGCCTGAGGGAGATGGAGGAGGAGCTGCAGAGAGGTGGAGCGCCCGGGATGCTCAGCGAGGAACGGGACCGGTGGAGGGGCCCGGCTCCCAGAATGCTCGGCGAGGAACGGGGCCGGCGGAGGGGCCCAGCTCCCAGGATGCTCGGCGAGGAACGGGACCGGTGGAGGGGCCCAGCTCCCAGGATGCTCAGCGAGGAACGGGACCGGTGGAGGGGCCCGGCTCCCAGGATGCTCGGCGAGGAACGGGGCCGGCGGAGGGGCCCAGCTCCCAGAATGCTCGGCGAGGAACGGGGCCGGCGGAGGGGCCCAGCTCCCAGGATGCTCAGCGAGGAACGGGACCGGTGGAGGGGCCCGGCTCCCAGGATGCTCAGCGAGGAATGGGGCCAGCAGAGGGGCCCGGCTCCCAGGATGCTCGGCGAGGAACGGGGCCGGCGGAGGGGCCCGGCTCCCAGGATGCTCGGCGAGGAACGGGGCCGGCGGAGGGGCCCGGCTCCCAGGATGCTCGGCGAGGAACGGGGCCGGCGGAGGGGCCCGGCTCCCAGGATGCTCGGCGAGGAACGGGGCCGGTGGAGGGGCCCGGCTCCCAGGATGCTCGGCGAGGAATGGGGCCAGCGCAGGGGCCCGGCTCCCAGGATGCTCGGCGAGGAACGGGGCCGGCGGAGGGGCCCGGCTCCCAGGATGCTCGGCGAGGAACAGGGCCGGCGGAGGGGCCCGGCTCCCAGGATGCTCAGCGAGGAACGGGGCCGGTGGAGGGGCCCGGCTCCCAGGATGCTCAGCGAGGAACGGGGCCGGTGGAGGGGCCCGGCTCCCAGGATGCTCAGCGAGGAACGGGGCCAGTGGAGGGGCCTGGCTCCCCGGATGCTAGGCGAGGAACGGGGCCAGCGCAGGGGCCCGGCTCCCAGGATGCTAGGCGAGGAACGGGACCGGTGGAGGGGCCCGGCTCCCAGGATGCTCAGCGAGGAACGGGGCCGGTGGAGGGGCCCGGCTCCCAGGATGCTCAGCGAGGAACGGGGCTGGCGCAGGGGCCCGGCTCCCAGGATGCTCGTCGGGGAACCTGGACCAGGAGGAAGGCACAACACGTATCTAAAGAGACCCAGCCACTTTCCAAGCCTGAGCTGTCACAAGGCAGAGTTGTCCTGAAGCCAGAGGCTGCCTCCAGCCAGAAGAGGAGGGCTAGGAAGGCAGAATCACCTCTCCACAGTGCCCTGGGACAGGTGTGGTGCCCAGGGAGAGCTGGCTGTGAGAGGGATGGGGAGGGGAGTGCCTTTCCTAGCAGAGGGGCTGTGGGGGGGCGGGGGGGAAGCACCTTTCCCAGCAGGGATCACTGTCGAGGGGGGAGGGGAGTGCTTTTCCCAAGGCTGCAGTGGGGTACTGATTGTGGGGAGCAGGAGGGCCCGGGCAGTGGAGGGAGCTCCTTTCCCAGCAGAAGGTGCTATGGGGGGGAGGGGTATTGGGTGTGTGGGGGGAGCATCTGGCCTCCCAGCAGGGGGTGCTGCCGGGGGGGGGGGGGGAATAGCTGTGGGGTGGTGGTGCTGGCTGCAGGGAGCAGGGCAGGTTAACCCCCCCCCCCCCCCATCTCTCTTTCCCAGGTGATCTCTGAGAGGCTGTTCTCCCCGCTGGTCACCACCAAGGGACACCAGTCAGGGCAGGGAGCCGTCTCCCCTCCAGAGCAGGGCACTGCAGCAGAACTCCCGGCCCCTGGCTCCCAGCACCCACAGCTGCTGCACCTGGCAGCTCAGCTGCTGGAGGAGGCGGAAGGTGAGGGGGAGGCTGGCAACCTGCGGGGGAGAGGGGCTCAGTGGGGAGGTCTCATTTCAAGGTGTGGGGGGAGGGGTGCTGGGCTGGGGAGGGTTCTAGGCATGTGCAGCTGGGGGCAGGGGGAACTGAACTGGATCTTGGGGGTTAGGGATCTTGCTGGGCTCTGAGCAAGGACAAGTGGGATTTGGGGGACCTGAGCAGGGTAGGGGTGGATCTGAGTGGGGGCAGGAGGGATTGGAGGGACCTGGATGGGGTGGGTCTGAGCAGGAGGGATGGGAGGGGCCTGTGGGGAGGTAGGGATGGGTCTGAGTGGGGAAGGAGGGTTTGGAAAGGCCTGGCGGGGTGTGTGTGGGGGTCTGAACAGGGGGGATGGGAAGGGCCTGTCACAGTGTAGGGGGTATGGTTGGGTCTGAGCAGGGCAGGAGGTGTGGGCGTGGCTTGGCGGAGTGTGGGGGGGTCTGAGTAGGAGGGATGGGAGGGGTTTGGCGGGATGTGTGTGTGTGTGGGTGGGTGGGTCTGAGCAGGAGGGATGGGAGTGGCACAGTGTAGGGGGTAGGGGTGGGTCTGAGCAGGGCAGGAGGGATGGGAGGGGCCTGGCACAGTGTAGGGGTAGGGGTGGGTCTGAGCAGGGCAGGAGGGATGGGAGGGGCCTGGCACAGTGTAGGGGTAGGGGTGGGTCTGAGCAGGGCAGGAGGGATGGGAGGGGCCTGGCACAGTGTAGGGGGTACGGGTGGGTCTGAGCAAGGCAGGAGGAATGGGAGTGGCTTGGCGGGGTGTGAGCTGGGTTCTCTCACCCCCAGAATCGGATGGTGCTGAGTTTGAAGAGGATCCGCTGCTGCAGCTGCTGCGGGGCCAGCGGGAAAATCTGCGCAGCCAGCTCTGGTAACTAACCTGGCATGACACTAGGGGTGCTGTGGGGCATGGGCTGGGTGCGGGCAGGGTAGCTGGCAGACTCAAGCTGTGCCCATGGGCAGACTCAGACAAACATGCCCTCTTGCATCTCCGGGCCAGCTGGGCTGTCTCCAGGGGTATTATATGCAGCTGTTGCCCAGCTGCCCTGCCCAGAGCTGGTTGCACCTCCGCATCAGCTGAGCTGTCTCCATGGGGAGTTACATGGGGCAGTCGCCCAGCTGGCTTGCCCAGCACACAGAGCTGTCTGGGCATGCTCAGTGCTAATTTGTGCTCTCTCACCCTCCAGGGCTGTCGACATCGCAGTGTCCCAGCTGGTATCTCAGCCGCCCAGACATCCCTGCTGAGGGGCTCTGGGTCTCCCGGCTCTGCTCTGTCTAGAGTTGGCCTTGGGGGCCAGTAACAGCATCCTGAACCAAGGCAACAAGCTGGGAGCCCACGTGCCCCTACCTTGGGGCAGAGCCAGCCCAGAGCCAGGGGCGGGCAAATTGGCCAGCTCCCCTCAGGCCAGATAAGCTGCCTAGCAGCACCTGCACCTCTGCCACGCCCCTTGGGGAGGGTCACTGTTAGGGGTTCAGGCTGAATGCTCTGTGGCCCAGCAGCAGGCTCTGTGGGGAGCAGGGTGGAAGCAGAGGCTGTGGGGTGAGCTGGCCCACTGGCTGGCTGAGTGGGGGAGCGTCCGGCCCGACGGAGGGGGGTGCTGAGCACCTGGCCCAGCAGGGTCACTGGAGAACAGGCACGGAGGGTGGCAGTTCCCTGGCCAGCAGGTGACGGTTTTGCTGTGTGCTGAGAGGAAAGCTAATAAAAGCGGGTTTGCTGCTGGCCAGGCTGGGCTCGCTGCTGCCAGTTCTGTGATATGATGCGGGGGCCTAGCGGGTGGGTTCTGGAGGGCAGGGAAAGGGGTCTGGGGACTTTCCCCTTTAGGCATTTTGCCCCCTGAAGAGCTCGTGCTCCCTAGTGTGAAAGCCCCATGCCTCACCCTGTCCTGCCCCCAGGTGAGGCAGCCTGGTGCCCTACCCAGACCCCGCAGCCTACCCCACTCTGGCTCTCCCTGGCCTGGAGCCAGCGCCCATGTCAGGCTGGTGAGTGCCAGCTCCTGGCTCCCTCAGCCCCTCATAATCAGCCCTTTGTGTGACCAGTGCTCAATGGACGTCTGTGTGCTGCCCACCCCACAGGACACTGCAGAGCCAGGGGCCCCACTTCCTGTCCCCTGCCCATGGCAACCGCATCCTGCCGGGGCCGTGCTGCTGGGGGAACTGGCTAGTGGGCAACACTGACCTCTGCTGGGGAGCAGCCTGTGTACCTGTGCACCCACCTCACTGTGTCCTGTACCCTGTCCCTCTGGCAGGAGAGGGGGATTCTCTGCTGCCCCAGTCCAGCAGAGTGAGCCCTGCCCCCAACACTCTGGGCTGGGCCTGGCTCAGCCCGTGATCAGGAAGTGAGTGAGCGTGAGCTGGAGGCTAAATTAGGCTCCCAGTGCTTCACCCCAGTGGCCTGCAAACAGGAAATAGGAGCCAGCAACACTGGGGAGGAAGTGGGGGCAATTCCCAGCCCCACGGCTGCCAGCCTTCCTCCCCCTGCTCTGCCAGTGACCGCAATCCCATCCCACAGCCCCCTGCCATCTGAGCCTCCTTCCCCCTGCTTGCCAGTGCCCCCAATCTTGTCCCACAGCCCCGTTATCCCAGACTCCCTCCCCCACCAGTGCCCCCATCTCATCCCACAGCCCCGTTATTCCACACTCCCTCCCCCACCAGTGCCCCCATCTCATCCCACAGCCCCGTTATTCCACACTCCCTCCCCTACCAGTGCTCCCAATCTCATCCCATAGCCCTTTGTTATTCCAGCCTCCTTTCCCCCCACCCTACCAGTGCCCCCAATCTCATCCCACAGCCTCGTTATCCCAGACTCCCTCCCCTGCCAATTCCCCCAATCCCATCCCATAGCCCTCTGTTATCCCAGACACCTTCCCCTGCATGCTGCCAATGCTTCCATCCCAACCCGCAGTCTTCTGTTTTCCCAGCCTGCCTTCTCTGCCAGTGCCTCCCAACTCATAGCCCCTTGCCACCCCAGACTCTCCCCACCAGTCCTGCCAGTGCCCCCCAATCCTGACGTGCAGTCCCCATTGGTGTTCTAACTGGTGGGACTGGCCCCAGGGCGGCTCAGGGCCATTGTGCTGGCACTAGAGATGTAAGCAATTGGTCCACTACCCAATAAGTCTAGGCTTAGCAGGTAATTGAGTCACTACTCGACTGGTGGGTTCCCTCCCACTTGCTGTATCAGAGGCAGCAAGGGGGAGGAGCAGGAGCTGGCTTAAAAGCCCACAGCACCATCTCTGGGGGCAGAGGCGCAGCAGAGAAGGGGCGTGAGCAGGGTGCCAGACGCTGTGGCTCTGCTTTTGAAATGCAGTAAGAGCCTGGCGGTTCTTCCCTTTCTGAAGCAGAGCTACAGTGAGCCCCTTATGGACGGATTGAGGAGTCCACAGCCATTCCATCACCTACTTGCTTCGCTTCCCAACCACTATTGAACATCCCCAGCTGGTGCTGCCATTGCCTGCAGCATGCAGGGTGTCTGGGGCGGCTCCCTGCAGGCAGCCCGGGAGGAACCCATCAGCAGCTCGACTTCCCCTTTTCGCAGCACGAAAATGTGGGCTAGCCTGTGGGTTCCAACTTCCTGCACAGGGCGGACTGAGGCAGCTCAGAGTCATAGCTCGCCAGAGCCCTCAGGCCCCATGCTGGAGCCCCCGGCACTCCTGGACACGGGCGCTGAGCCCCCACAGGTAGGGGGGCTGCACTGCTTGGGCCTGGGGGATCTCACTGGGGGCCTGGGTCCCATATGCTGGGCAGCGCCAACTGCAGAGTCCCCAGGGGGCGGAAACACCACCTGAGTCCAAGGGATCCTGACGCAATTGTTCAAAGGGGTCCCTCCCTCGCTGTCGCTTCCTGGCTGCTCCCCGCTTGTCTGGGCTGTCACCTGCACCCCTTTGCGCTGTCTGCCCCGGGGCTGTGCCTGCCTGGCCTCCTGCCCCTTCACCTCCCCTTTGGCCCCTTGCTCTGGGGCTCTGCCTGCCATCTGGCCAGCCTTCTGCCCCTCTCTACACAACCTTTTGCACCCCTCCAGCCAACCCTCCCCCACGTCCCTCCATTCATTCTGCCACCCACTCCTTCCCCATGTACCCCTCCGCCCACCTATCCATCCATCCTACCCCTCTGTAGAGCCCCTCCATCTCTGGGGGGGAGGGAATTGGCCCCAAGGTCTGCAAAGGGAATCGCTGCACTTATAGTGCCCAGGGACAACCCAGGAGCTCCTAGGTCTCCTCCTGAGACCCAGCACTCCCCTTGTCAGGCCCCAGCAGGTGGGGAGATGAGATGTGACCTGCTGGGGCACATGGGTTTGTCCAGAACAAATCCGGACCCTGACCCGCTCCTCTGACAGGGCCCCAGCCTCGGGGGGTGGGGGTGGAAATCAGACAGGAGCGATCTCCCCTTCAGTGAGGCTGCTGGAGGGCTCCTGGGGCTGTGCAGCCTGAGGTGTGTGCTGGGGACTGGGGCCCATGCCCAGGGGCAATGTGGGTGGCGGCAGTAAGTGGGAGGATCAGGCCTGGCTCTGGGTTCGGGGCCAAGGGCAGAGTGAGCAGGCGTGAGGCGTCTGGCCTGCACTAGCCGGGTGGGGCACCAGCGCTTTGGGGGGCAGGGTTTGGAACCCGAGTGGCCTGAGCAAACCCACAAAGCAGCCAGGGAGACACCAGCGGAAGTTCAGAGAGACCAAGTGCAAAGTGCCTGGTTAATGGCTGATGGCCACTTGCTGCTGCTGCGCCAACCAGCGTGCTTGCCATGACAGCGTAGGTACCCGCCTCCACTCCAGGGGCAGCGATGGGTGGCCAGGCGCTGTTTGCATCAGGTGGGTGCAGCTGCCCACTGATCTACCCTGCCCCTTACATGTCCCCCCATCTTCCCACTGCTCCACCCTGTCCTGTGAACCGATCTACCCTCCCCATTCCCCCCCCTCCATTCCTCTCCCCCATTTGTCCATGCCCCCAGCCAGGGGTCTGTCCAGCCCCCACCCCAGCTGCCTGCCTGGCAGCTCTGGGTCCTGCTGCAGTTTCTTGGTTCCCTAGACCACTGCTGTCACGGTGTGGGGGGGAGGGGGAACACTGCAACCCCCCCCCCATCCATGCTGGGGAGGAGCAGGGTTCCCTGTAAGCTGAGCACTTGTGTGGCAACTCAGGAGAGATTCCAATACTGTGCAGCCCAGCAGAGTGCCCCCAGCTAGGTCTGTGTGGTGCACAGTCACACAATGCCTTGGTGCATATAACAACATTTGTTCCACAGATGAAAAAAATCTGCACGTGGATGGAAAAGACTAGAGGGAATATTGGAGGGAGCCCAGCTCTGTGTGCTGCTCCCTGCTGTGGGGACTGAGCCCCCGCTCCGTGGATCTGTCACTCGCTGGGCCCCAGCCCCTCCCCATGCAGGGATCCTTCCTCCCCCATCCTCCTGGGAAAGCCCCACCCCAGCTGGCAGCAGGCCCTGAGCAGGGGAAGTGTGTTTTGTGCTCTCCTTTCCCACCCTTCCCCCTCTGCCTCTCTTCCTTCTGCCCCCCCCCCCCAGTCTTTGCAACTGCTGCAGCCAAGGTCCATGGGCATGGGAACTGGGGGTGCTACAGCACCCCACATTTTACACAGGGCCTGCCCCCCTCATTCCTGTCTGGGTCCTTGTCAGAGACACGGTCTTGCTCCCCAGCCAATGGGTGTCAGGAATATGGGGGCACTGGGCTTTGTAGATCATGAGGGACAGGGTAGCTCCCTCCAGGGCAGACCCAGGCAGCCTCTATCCCAACCACTCAGGCCAGACACTGTAGCGGCCTGGGTAAGCTGAGGGGCTGCGGGACATGGGCCCAGCCAAGCCAAAGACCACACTGTAGGCGACAGAGCAGCCCTCAGCTGAGAATCTGGCAGCCAGCCGTGGGACTGGGGCCTTTCTTCAGGTGGCACTGGCCTTGATCCAGCTTGTGCCAGGAGGTGCTGCCCTCTGACCTATCTCCGAGCTTGGCCCAGAGGCTGCAGCACCCATGACCGTGGGATTGACCCATGGACGCACCTGGCAGAGCCCCACAGAGCTGCTGGCCTGGCCCTGATCAGCAAGTCTCCCGCCAGCCAAGGCTGGCCCTGTGCTGAGCTGACAGCTGGGAAGCCTCCAGCGCAGCCAGGGACTACAGGGAGCAGAGTGACAGATCGATGCAGGGGGGCGCTCCCCTTGCAGTCAGGCTGGCCCCACTGTGGTGCGGCTGGGCGGCTCTTCTCCAGCTGCTACACCCCAGAGGTGGCTGCATCTCTTCTCTGGGTGAGCCATCCCTGGTAGCATTACATCTGGCTGCCCTGCCTCAGGGGTGACTACGTCTCAGCGCTGGGTGAGCCAGTGGTGTAGCCAGCAGTGCTGGAATACCGATAAAGAGGACAGCTGTGCAGGGGC
Source organism: Pelodiscus sinensis (assembly GCF_052426305.1). Taxonomy (NCBI): domain Eukaryota; kingdom Metazoa; phylum Chordata; order Testudines; family Trionychidae; genus Pelodiscus; species Pelodiscus sinensis. The sequence goes on from NC_143073.1 coordinate 20,782,130, forward strand.
CCAGTGAAAAAGGCCTGGGGGTGGGGAGGTGCACAGTGGGGGAAGACTAGCCTCATGCGCAGGGCACAGGTGTGTGCCCAGGGCGGTAGGTGCACAGGGTCCACGCCAGCATGCACGATATGGAGGCACTGGCATGGGGCTTGTGAGTGTGCACATGGGGATCTCCGCCATGAGCACAGGCTTGTCAGCCTCCCCCCTCCCCATCCTCCTCACTCTCAGCTCAGTGTTTGGCCCCCAGCCACTTCCTGCTGTGGTTTCCAAACAGGACAGCCAGCAGGAAGCAGAAGCAGCATCTGCAGGAGGAGCAACCAGATCTGATCCAGGCAGCTTGGACCTCTGGAGATGCTCACCCAACACTGACGTGCAGCCACCTCTGGGGGGGTGGGGCCTTCAGCTGGGAACAGCCACACATAACACTGCACAGACACAACCTGCCCGGTGCTGAGGGGCAGCCACCTCTGGGACAGGTCAGTCAGGAACAGCCACACATGAGGCCACAGGGGGGTGGTTCACTAGTATCCCCATGTGGCAGGAATTCTGGTCACATCTGGACCACACCACTAACCCCCTCTCTCCACTCCCTGGCTCAGGGTTTCCAGCCCCCCCATCATGGAGCCCCATGTGCTGCGCCGATTCTCCTCAATGGACAACAGCCATCCCAAGTGGATGCCCCGCCTGCGCTCCCTCTCCATGGTAGGGAGCAGAAAGGAAACTCAACACCTCCCAGGGTCAGGGAGGGCACAGCAAATGCTGGGGTGGGGGTGGGAACTGCCTGCTCCCTGATCTCCACCTACCTCCAACATACAGCCCCCCAAATTCTCTGCCTTCACCCAGATATGCAACCCCCCTCCCAAGGAGTCCTCCCAGACAGTCCCCCCCCAACACACACAAAGCAGGCCCATCCCCCAGCAGTGGTGGCAGGGACTCCCTCAGCTGGCTCACACAATCCCCCTTTACCCGGCACAGCTCCCCCAACCCCCCCATACCCTCCACCCATCACACACAGCCACAGACCCCAACCCACAGCCCTATGTGGAAAACCTGGGCCATGCCCATCCCTTGCTCCCCTCCCCCACCTTCACCCTAATCACCCCCCACTGTCCCTTATGCCCCAAACCCTCCCCCCATGAAGTCTCCTGCCTGCACTTCTGAAGTCCCCTCCCCACGCCGAATGCCCTGGACTGACACCCCCACACCCTCCTGTAATGACCCCTGTCCTGACCCACATGCCGGTGGGAGCCAGGGGTCAGTCTGGAGGGGAAGGGCCGGTTACTGCTGTGCCCTGAGCTGGGAAGACGCCTGCCCACACCGTGACATGGGGCACCCCACATCTCCAGGGAGACCCACCCTAACAGGGCTCTGGGACTCCCGGTGGCGGGGGGGAGCCGGGACGCCTGGGTTCCCTCGCGGGGGGGGGGGGGGGGGGACGGAGCCGGGACGCCTGGGTTCCCTCGTGGGGGGGGGGAGCCGGGACGCCTGGGTTCCCTCGCGGGGGGGACGGAGCCGGGACGCCTGGGTTCCCTCGCGGGGGGGGGGGGGACGGAGCCGGGACGCCTGGGTTCCCTCGCGGGGGGGGGGGGAGGGGGGGAGGGGGGGGGAGCCGGGACGCCTGGGTTCTCGCGGGGGGGGGACGGAGCCGGGACGCCTGGGTTCCCTCGCGGGGGGGACGGAGCCGGGACGCCTGGGTTCTCGCGGGGGGGGGACGGAGCCGGGACGCCTGGGTTCCCTCGCGGGGGGGGGGGGAGCCGGGACGCCTGGGTTCCCTCGCGGGGGGGACGGAGCCGGGACGCCTGGGTTCCCTCGCGGGGGGAGGGGGGAGAGCCGGGACGCCTGGGTTCCCTCGCGGAGGGGGGGGGGGAGCCGGGACGCCTGGGTTCCCTCGCGGGGGGGACGGAGCCGGGACGCCTGGGTTCTCGCGGGGGGGGGGGGGACGGAGCCGGGACGCCTGGGTTCTCGCGGGGGGGGGGGGGGGGAGCCGGGACGCCTGGGTTCCCTCGCGGGGGGGACGGAGCCGGGACGCCTGGGTTCCCTCGCGGGGGGGGGGGGGAGCCGGGACGCCTGGGTTCCCTCGCGGGGGGGGGGGGGACGGAGCCGGGACGCCTGGGTTCCCTCGCGGGGGGGACGGAGCCGGGACGCCTGGGTTCCCTCGCGGGGGGGGGGGGGACGGAGCCGGGACGCCTGGGTTCCCTCGCGGGGGGGACGGAGCCGGGACGCCTGGGTTCCCTCGCGGGGGGGACGGAGCCGGGACGCCTGGGTTCTCGCGGGGGGGGGGGGGGGACGGAGCCGGGACGCCTGGGTTCTCGCGGGGGGGGGGGGGGAGCCGGGACGCCTGGGTTCCCTCGCGGGGGGGACGGAGCCGGGACGCCTGGGTTCCCTCGCGGGGGGGACGGAGCCGGGACGCCTGGGTTCCCTCGCGGGGGGAGGGGGGAGAGCCGGGACGCCTGGGTTCCCTCGCGGAGGGGGGGGGGGAGAGCCGGGGGGGGCGGGGGGGACGGAGCCGGGACGCCTGGGTTCTCGCGGGGGGGGGGGGGACGGAGCCGGGACGCCTGGGTTCTCGCGGGGGGGGGGGGGGAGCCGGGACGCCTGGGTTCCCTCGCGGGGGGGACGGAGCCGGGACGCCTGGGTTCCCTCGCGGGGGGGGGGGGAGAGCCGGGACGCCTGGGTTCCCTCGCGGGGGGGGGGGGGACGGAGCCGGGACGCCTGGGTTCCCTCGCGGGGGGGACGGAGCCGGGACGCCTGGGTTCCCTCGCGGGGGGGGGGAGCCGGGACGCCTGGGTTCTCGCGGGGGGGGGACGGAGCCGGGACGCCTGGGTTCTCGCGGGGGGGGGGGACGGAGCCGGGACGCCTGGGTTCCCTCGCGGGGGGGACGGAGCCGGGACGCCTGGGTTCCCTCGCGGGGGGGACGGAGCCGGGACGCCTGGGTTCCCTCGCGGGGGGGACGGAGCCGGGACGCCTGGGTTCCCTCGCGGGGGGGGGGGGGGGGAGCCGGGACGCCTGGGTTCTCGCGGGGGGGGGGGGGGGGGACGGAGCCGGGACGCCTGGGTTCTCGCGGGGGGGGGGGACGGAGCCGGGACGCCTGGGTTCTCGGGGGGGGGGGCGCCGGCCGGGCTAACAGAAGCCCCTTTGTGCGGGTGCCCAGCTGCTGGCGCCCGGCCCATTGTGCCTCTGCCCGTTTGCATCTCAATGGGAACGTACCACCGGGCGCGGAGGCGGGGGGCGCCTTCTAGCCCCCCACCCGCGGGACGCCCCCTCGGACCTGTCCCCGGGGTGGGCCGGGGGGCACCCCAGTATCTCGCCCCCTCTGCCCCAGGGGCCTTTCCCGGTCAGTCCTTCCCCGGGGGGACGGGGGGCTGCCGGAGAGCGAGACCCCCCCCGTCCGTCTGTCTGTCACCGCCCCCCCACGCCCCTCCCTCCGTCCGTCTGTCTGGCTCCTTCCGTCCCCACCCCCACGCCCCCTCCCTCCGCCCGGCTCCTTCCCCCGCTCCGCGGCTCCCAGCCCGGCTGCTCTCCGGTGTGTGCCATTGTGCCTCTCTCGCCTCTGGCCGTGGGGAGCTGGCCGCCCCTCCCGGGGGCTGCCGATGGGGTCCTGCCCCCCCTAGATGCCGCCCCCCTCCGCATGGCTCCGGCCCCCGCCTCCGCCCCCGGCTCCTCCTAGCGGACCGGAGACACAATGGTGGTAAGTGGGGAGTGTCTGGGCTGGCGGGGGGTCCCCCTTGGGTCGTGCCCCCACATTTGCTTCTCCCCACCCCAAAATGCAGCCCCCTTCCCGGCTGGCCCGGGCGCCAATGCACCCCCATGCACCTGTTCCTTAGCACCCCCCCCCCGTCTCTTTATATATTTAAGGTTCCCTCCCATGCACCTTAATCCCCCTTCAGGGCCTCCCCAAGTGGGGAGGGACTATGGATTTTTAGGGGTGTCTTCTCCCCAAACGTCTCCCTAACTATGAAGATTGTGGGGGATCCCCACCCCCACAGTGGGCACCCTGCCCCTTTCTGTACGGGGCAATTTTGCAGGGAACCCCAGTTCCAACATCCCCACACCTCAGAATCTGCTTTTGGGGGCAGGGGAATCATCCCCAGAAATGCTCAGAGTTGCAGTCCCACTCCCACACTGTAGGTGTTTTGGGGTGCCTTTTTCCCTCCTCAGTTTTTATTTGGGGCGACTATAATTTTGCCAACTGTCATCAACTGTCGTTTTGTATTTTGGGGTCTTGGCATCTTTCTGCCTGGAATTATTTGGCATAATAAGATGCATTTGGGGGATTCACCCCAGTCTTAGACCCCCATGAGATGGAAGGGTTGTGCACCCCATTTTTGCAAAAGAATGGGGTCTGTGGGGGATATTGAGCTCCTTAGCCCCAAATGATGCAACTAGTTAGGAAAGTGGGGGAACACTAGAGCTATGGGGAGAAGTCCCAACTATTGCTGTAGGTTATAAGGGGGCCAACTAAGCTGGGGGTGGATTATGGGGGAGCAGCTCCCCGAGGGCAGCTAGGTATGAGGTGGGAGAAAAGAGGGGCAGCTGAGCTGGGGGATGGAATTTGGGGGGCAACTGGGTTGCGAGGTAAGGGATCTGGGTTGTGGGGGGGCATCTTATATTTTTCCTGGGTCCCTGTGCGAGGAACTGGGCCATTGCAAGAAGCTGTTATGTAACCCCCCACATGCTGTAGCACCCCCCACATGGAGGTGAGGGGGGGCTGTCTCCTATACGGCCCCTTGTGGGGGAAGGGAGGAAGCGAGGGAGCGGGGATATGGCAGGTGTTTGTGGGGATCAGTTGCTTGGGGGTGAGATATTGGTGGGGCAGGGAAGGTGCGTGGGGGGAGCATGTGTCCCTCCCACCCTTTGTTTTCTTTCTCCCTCCTCCACATATGATCTGTTCTAGCTCTGCCCCCCCTCCCGACTTGTCTCCCCCTTCCTCCATGGCAACCCCCACTCCGCTCCTCTTCCAGCCATCCCGCCCTGAGAGGAGCTGGTGCAGTTCAGGGGCCTGGTGTGGTTCTGAGGCCATTAGGGTCTGTCTGTCCCCGCCCCTCAGTAACTAGAACCTACACGCAACAGACAGTGCGGAGAAGCCCTCCTATCCCGCCCCAGGGCAGGGTATGAGGCTGGGAGCCTGGGCCTTCTAGGGGGCACCAGGTCAGATCCAGTCCCAGGGCAGGGGCTAGGGGCCTTGCCCCTCTAGGGGGCACCAGGTCAGATCCCACCCCAGGCTTGGGTGCAGTTTGTTCGGGGCTCCCTGGGCCTGGGCCTGGGCCTGGGACATCAACCCCCCACATGGGCTCCCTCTCTCCCTCCCATCCCCTTGATAAAGTCCTGCCTCCAAATCTGTCCCCAGGGCATAGGAGGGGAGCTGCCCCTTTTCCCAGCAATCCCACAGCCTCTGTGGGCAGTGCCAGGATGGGGAGGCTGGGGATATTCAAGGTGTAAATCAGGGGCTGCAGGGAGGGATGGGGTCATTGGAAGAAGCATCTAAGCAGGTGTGAATTATTGATGGGGAAACCTGATCCATGGAGATTGTTGCTCTGCAGGCTGCTAAAGCCAGAGGGGATGGGATTACACAGCGTGGGGAGAGAACAGGACTGGATGGCTCAGGGCAAAGGTGCAGCTACCTCTTGGGGGGGGGGGCAGCATGTCAGTGCCTGGTGAGCTGTCCCTGTGCAGCATTATATGCGGTTGCTTCCCAGCTGCCTTTCCCCAGAGCTGGCTGCATCTCTGCACTGTCCCTGTGCAGCGTTACGTGCAGCTGTTCCCCGGCTGCCTCGCCCCAGAGCTGGCTGCATCTCCGCACTGTCCCTGTGCAGCGTTACCTGTGGCTGCTCCCCAGCTGCCTTTCCCCAGAGCTGGCTGCATCTCCGCACTATCCCTGTGCAGCATTATGTGCGGCTGCTCCCCGGCTGCTTTGCCCCAGAGCTGGCTGCATCTCCGCACTATCCCTGTGCAGCATTATGTGCGGCTGCTCCCCGGCTGCCTTGCCCCAGAGCTGGCTGCATCTCCGCACTATCCCTGTGCAGCGTTATGTGTGGCTGCTCCCCAGCTGCCTTTCCCAGAGCTGGCTGCATCTCCACACTGTCCCCATGCAGCATCTCGCACCAGGGGAACGCTTTGGGCTCCTTTTGGAAGTTGGTATATTGGAGCTGACAGCTGTCTGGTTTGTCCCCGCAGGCCCGCAGCACGGACAGTCTGGATGGGACGGGGGATGGGCCACTCCGCCCCCTGGGGAACACAACTACCAGTGTCAAGGGCAAAGGCTCCAAGAGGTAAGCTGGGGACCCTGCTCTGCGATGGGGTGGCTGCGTTGTCACAGCAAGGCCACCCCCAGTGGTGAGTAGGGCAGCATGTGGGTCTGGCCTGGGTTCTCTGCAGGGGTCCCCATGGGCAGGGAGCTCTGACCCCAGGCTCCCCTCTCCTGGGCACCTGCCCCATGGGAGTCCAGGTAGAAGGACACAATAGAAAGGTCAATGTCCTCAAATACCTGGGCTGGGCCATAGCTTGGGGGCAGGACCTGCCAGAACTGAGTGTGGGGGTTCCAAGGCTGGAATATAGCGGGGGGGGGGTCCTGTGTGCAGGAGCATCAGGGTGGGATATGGGGGGTCTGTGTGTGTGGAGGGGGTTCCAGGCTGGGATATGGGGGGTCTGTGTGTGTGGAGGGGGTTCCAGGCTGGGATATGGGGGGTCTGTGTGTGTGGAGGGGTTCCAGGCTGGGATATGGGGGGTCTGTGTGTGTGGAGGGGTTCCAGGCTGGGATATGGGGGGTCTGTGTGTGTGGAGGGGTTCCAGGCTGGGATATGGGGGGTCTGTGTGTGTGGAGGGGGTTCCAGGCTGGGATGGGGGGGTCTGTGTGTGTGGAGGGGGTTCCAGGCTGGGATATGGGGGGTCTGTGTGTGTGGAGGGGTTCCAGGCTGGGATATGGGGGGTCTGTGTGTGTGGAGGGGTTCCAGGCTGGGATATGGGGGGTCTGTGTGTGTGGAGGGGGTTCCAGGCTGGGATGGGGGGGTTCTGTGTGTGTGGAGGGGGTTCCAGGCTGGGATATGGGGGGTCTGTGTGTGTGGAGGGGGTTCCAGGCTGGGATATGGGGGGAGAGGGAGGCCCTGGGGTGTCTGAGTGTTGGGGTCCCAGGACCACAGAGGCATGTGGCTGTTACCCAATTGGGTATCGAGGGTGCTGTACACTGGCTGGCTGGATATAGGTGTAGCCCTGTGCCCCCAGATGAGGGCTGGGGGACAGTGGAGGGGGATGGATTTGGGGGGTTGTAGTCCCCGGCTGTGGTACAGAGGAACAGGGATTGGTTCTCTGGGCGTTGGGGTACAGTTGAGGCAGAAGAGGTAACATGGCGAGTGGGCACCCTGTGCTGTGTGGAGACAGGGCGGGCACCCGGGCTGTGCAGGGTAGTGTGGGGGCGGGTGCCGCGGGGTAGCATGGGGGGCAGGCACCCCGTACTGTGCGGGGTAGTGTGGGAGGTGGGCTCCCCAGGTTGTGTGGGATGGCATGGCGGGTGGGCACCCATGCTGGGTGGGGTAGCACGGGGAGCGGGGGTACCACGGGAATGCCCCTGTACTAAGCTCAACCCTAAGAGCAGCCAGGCTGGGGCGGCCTTATGGTCAGAATGGGGGCCCGAGGAAGAGAGCAGGGCTGTTCAGAGCACGGAGGCAGCTCACAGCCATTGATGTCCCACCTCCAACACTCAGCTCTGTCTCTGTTGCACCTGCTACACTGTGGCCCCCCCATCCTGTGGCAGGGAGTTCCACAGGCTGCCTGCTCGCTGGGTGCCAGAGCTCTTCCTTCCATCTTAGCCCTGCTGCCTGTTCCTTACCTGCCCGTGGGCTTGGCGAAGGGGCAAAGTACCCCCCCATCACTCCCCCCACCTCAGACAGGCTTTGAGAGCTGTCTGGCCTCCCCTGTCAGCTCCTTCCCAGGCTGAGCTGTGTGGGGCCTTTGACTCTCCTGGGGCAGCTGTTCCAGCCCCTCCTTGCTTCCCTGCCCGGCCCTACCTCTCTCCCATGGTCAGGTCTCTGCTCTGCAGGGCCCATTAGGGATTCATCAGGCTCCCCTGTCCCTGTCCCTGTCCCTGTCCCTGTCCCTGTTCCTGTCCCAGGGCCTGCAGCACAGTGGGAGGTAACTGGTTTTGGGGGTACCAGGATGGCATAGGGTACCCTGGCTGCGTGGGATACGGCAGGGGGTCGGAGGTGCCATGGGAGGTACGATGGATCAGGGTTCCTAGTGCCACGTGATTCAGCAGGGGATCAGGGTACTTGGTGCAGTGGAGGGCACAGCAGGGGTGGGACACCATGGGGTGCTGTGGGAGGTACAGCGGGGGTAGGACACTGTGGGGCTACAGAGGGGGTGGGACACCGTGGGGTGCTGTGGGAGGTACAGAGCGTGCTGTGGGAGGTTCAGACGGTACAGAGGGAGTGGGACACTGTGGGGTGCTGTGGGGCTACAGCGGGGGTGGGACACCGTGGGGTGCTGTGGGAGGTACAGAGCGTGCTGTGGGAGGTTCAGAGGGTACAGAGGGAGTGGGACACCGTGGGGTGCTGTGGGGCTACAGCGGGGGTGGGACACCGTGGGGTGCTGTGGGAGGTACAGAGCGTGCTGTGGGAGGTTCAGAGGGTACAGAGGGAGTGGGACACCATGGGGTGCTGTGGGAGGTACAGCGGGGGTGGGACACCATGGGGTGCTGTGGGGCACCAGAGGGAGTGGGACACCGTGGGGTGCTGTGGGAGGTACAGCGGGGGTGGGACACCATGGGGTGCTGTGGGGCACCAGAGGGAGTGGGACACCGTGGAGTGCTGTGGGAGGTACAGCGGGGGTGGGACACCATGGGGTGCTGTGGGGCACCAGAGGGAGTGGGACACCGTGGAGTGCTGTGGGAGGTACAGCGGGGGTGGGACACCATGGGGTGCTGTGGGGCACCAGAGGGAGTGGGACACCGTGGGGTGCTGTGGGAGGTACAGAGGGTACAGAGGGAGTGGGACACCGTGGGGTGCTGTGGGGGACACACTGGGGTGTCCTGCTTTCCCCCCAGGCTGTCCATCACCCGAGCCCATTTCCCCAAGCTGGCTGAGTGCGCCCACTTCCACTATGAGGCCGTGGACTTTGGACACATCCAGGTGAGCACTCACCATCTCTCCCCTCCCCCCCCCGGGAACCTCCTTCCGCATCCCTGGTCCCCCCCCTCTCTGGAGCCCTTCCCCCCTCTCCATGGAGCCCTTCTCCTGGATTTCTTCTCGTCCCCCCGCAGGGACCTCACCTTCCGGACTCCTGGGTCCTGTCCAGGTGTTCCCAGGTGCCGCTCGTCCTTTCTGGGCAAGGGAGACTGATCACCCGGATGCCTGGGTCCAGCGAGGGGTCTTTCCCGAGTGCCGGAGCTGGGGGCACCCGGACACCTGGCTGGGGCAGGGCGTGGGGCCACGCCAGCAGTGGGTGGCTTGGAGTTGGGTTAGGGGACTGGGTTCTCTCCTTGGATGGGGGTGGGAGACGTTCACGGGATCTGGGCTGAGCCTGCACCAAGTGGTGCCCCCGGACGCCTGGGTCCCGCAAGGACACCCCATCTCATTGCCTGTGCACCCACAGCTCCTGCTGGCCTCGGAGCAAGGGGAAGGGATGGCTGGGACCCTGGGGGACGGAGAGCCGCTCTTCATCGTCCAGGTCACCTGTCAGGTGAGTGCCCCCCCCTTTCACGGCCCCCCAGTTCCCACCCCAGCCCCCCCTTGTCAATCCCCGCATTCCTGGCCTGGGGCCCTCCTTGCCAGCCATGCCCCCCTTTGCCCCCACACCTGCCCCCTGGCCCTCCCCCTGCCCCACAGTGACACCCCCGAGCTGTCCCACTGCTCCCCGCTTTCCTCCATTAGACCTCCGCTCTACTCCCACTCCGTCCTCAGCTGCCCAGCTCCTCCCCACGCTCCCCAGAACCTCAGCTGACACCTCCTCCCCACGCAGGGCAAGACGTGGCCCGTGCACCGCAGCTACGAGGAGTTCTGCACGCTGGACGGGCACCTGCACTGCTGCATCTTCGACCGCCGCTTCTCCCAGCTGCCCGAGCTGCCACCGGCCTGCCAGGCCCGGGGACAGGCTGAGGTGGGCCACGGGGGCAACGCGGGGCAGGGCTGTTCCCGGCTGTCCCACCCCAGAGCTGGCTGCATCTCAGCACTGGCTGAGCTGTCCCTGGGAGGTGTTATGTGCAGCTGTTCCTGGGTGCCCTGACCCAGAGCTGGCTGCATCTCAGCACTGGCTGAGCTGTCCCTGGGAGGTGTTATGTGCAGCTGTTCCTGGGTGCCCTGACCCAGAGCTGGCTGCATCTCAGTGCCTGGGGAGCTGTTGCTGTGGCACGAGAGGGTGATTGCCAGGCCCTGACCCAGCCGCTCCCCCTAGATGCTGGTGATGATGCTGCGGCAGTACTTGGAGAAGCTCTCTGCCATTGTGGACAGCAACATTAACTGTGGCCCTGTCCTCAGCTGGATGGAGGTGAGATATTGGGGGCAGGAAAGCAAAGTAGGGGCTATCCAGCATCAGAACCTGAACCCCTGGCTTCTGCCCCCTCCATCGGACCTACGCCCCCTCCCGACCTCCCTCCCTATCGGACCTACGCCCCCTCCCGGCCTCCTTCCCTATCGGACCTACGCCCCCTCCCGGCCTCCCTCCCTATCGGACCTACGCCCCCTCCCGGCCTCCCTCCCTATCGGACCTACGCCCCCTCCCGGCCTCCCTCCCTATCGGACCTACGCCCCCTCCCGGCCTCCCTCCCTATCGGATCTACGCCCCCTCCCGGCCTCCCTCCCTATCGGACCTACGCCCCCTCCCGGCCTCCCTCCCTATCGGACCTACGCCCCCTCCCGGCCTCCTTCCCTATCGGACCTACGCCCCCTCCCGGCCTCCTTCCCTATCGGACCTACGCCCCCTCCCGGCCTCCCTCCCTATCGGACCTACGCCCCCTCCCGGCCTCCCTCCCTATCGGACCTACGCCCCCTCTCGGCCTCCCTCCCTATCGGACCTACGCCCCCTCCCGGCCTCCCTCCCTATCGGACCTACGCCCCCTCCCGGCCTCCCTCCCTATCGGACCTACGCCCCCTCCCGGCCTCCCTCCCTATCGGACCTACGCCCCCTCCCGGCCTCCCTCCCTATCGGACCTACGCCCCCTCCCGGCCTCCCTCCCTATCGGACCTACGCCCCCTCCCGGCCTCCTTCCCTATCGGACCTACGCCCCCTCCCGGCCTCCCTCCCTATCGGACCTACGCCCCCTCCCGGCCTCCCTCTCTATCGGACCTACGCCCCCTCCCGGCCTCCCTCCCTATCGGACCTACGCCCCCTCCCGGCCTCCCTCCCTATCGGACCTACGCCCCCTCCCGGCCTCCTTCCCTATCGGACCTACGCCCCCTCCCGGCCTCCCTCCCTATCGGACCTATGCCCCCTCCCGGCCTCCTTCCCTATCGGACCTACGCCCCCTCCCGGCCTCCCTCCCTATCGGACCTACGCCCCCTCCCGGCCTCCCTCCCTATCGGACCTACGCCCCCTCCCGGCCTCCCTCCCTATCGGACCTACGCCCCCTCCTGGCCTCCTTCCCTATCGGACCTACGCCCCCTCCCGGCCTCCCTCCCTATCGGACCTACGCCCCCTCCTGGCCTCCCTCCCTATCGGACCTACGCCCCCTCCCGGCCTCCCTCCCTATCGGACCTACGCCCCCTCCCGGCCTCCCTCCCTATCGGACCTACGCCCCCTCCCGGCCTCCCTCCGTATCGGACCTACGCCCCCTCCCGGCCTCCTTCCCTATCGGACCTACGCCCCCTCTCGGCCTCCTTCCCTATCGGACCTACGCCCCCTCCCGGCCTCCCTCCCTATCGGACCTACGCCCCCTCTCGGCCTCCTTCCCTATCGGACCTACGCCCCCTCTCGGCCTCCTTCCCTATCGGACCTACGCCCCCTCCCGGCCTCCTTCCCTATCGGACCTACGCCCCCTCCCGGCCTCCCTCCCTATCGGACCTACGCCCCCTCCCGGCCTCCCTCCGTATCGGACCTACGCCCCCTCCCGGCCTCCCTCCGTATCGGACCTACGCCCCCTCCCGGCCTCCCTCCCTATCGGACCTACGCCCCCTCCCGGCCTCCCTCCCTATCGGACCTACGCCCCCTCCCGGCCTCCCTCCCTATCGGACCTACGCCCCCTCCCGGCCTCCTTCCCTATCGGACCTACGCCCCCTCCCGGCCTCCCTCCCTATCGGACCTACGCCCCCTCCCGGCCTCCCTCCCTATCGGACCTACGCCCCCTCCCGGCCTCCCTCCCTATCGGACCTACGCCCCCTCCCGGCCTCCTTCCCTATCGGACCTACGCCCCCTCCCGGCCTCCCTCCCTATCGGACCTACGCCCCCTCCCGGCCTCCCTCCCTATCGGACCTACGCCCCCTCCCGGCCTCCCTCCCTATCGGACCTACGCCCCCTCCCGGCCTCCCTCCCTATCGGACCTACGCCCCCTCCCGGCCTCCCTCCCTATCGGACCTACGCCCCCTCCCGGCCTCCCTCCCTATCGGACCTACGCCCCCTCCCGGCCTCCCTCCCTATCGGACCTACGCCCCCTCCCGGCCTCCCTCCCTATCGGACCTACGCCCCCTCCCGGCCTCCCTCCCTATCGGACCTACGCCCCCTCCCGGCCTCCCTCCCTATCGGACCTACGCCCCCTCCCGGCCTCCCTCCCTATCGGACCTACGCCCCCTCCCGGCCTCCCTCCCTATCGGACCTACGCCCCCTCCCGGCCTCCCTCCCTATCGGACCTACGCCCCCTCCCGGCCTCCCTCCCTATCGGACCTACGCCCCCTCCCGGCCTCCCTCCCTATCGGACCTACGCCCCCTCCCGGCCTCCCTCCCTATCGGACCTACGCCCCCTCCCGGCCTCCCTCCCTATCGGACCTACGCCCCCTCCCGGCCTCCCTCCCTATCGGACCTACGCCCCCTCCCGGCCTCCTGCCCTATCGGACCTACGCCCCCTCCCGGCCTCCCTCCCTATCGGACCTACGCCCCCTCCCGGCCTCCCTCCCTATCGGACCTACGCCCCCTCCCGGCCTCCCTCCCTATCGGACCTACGCCCCCTCCCGGCCTCCCTCCCTATCGGACCTACGCCCCCTCCCGGCCTCCTTCCCTATCGGACCTACGCCCCCTCCCGGCCTCCCTCCCTATCGGACCTACGCCCCCTCCCGGCCTCCCTCCCTATCGGACCTACGCCCCCTCCCGGCCTCCTTCCCTATCGGACCTACGCCCCCTCCCGGCCTCCCTCCCTATCGGACCTACGCCCCCTCCCGGCCTCCTTCCCTATCGGACCTACGCCCCCTCCCGGCCTCCCTCCCTATCGGACCTACGCCCCCTCCCGGCCTCCCTCCCTATCGGACCTACGCCCCCTCCCGGCCTCCCTCCCTATCGGACCTACGCCCCCTCCCGGCCTCCCTCCCTATCGGACCTACGCCCCCTCCCGGCCTCCCTCCCTATCGGACCTACGCCCCCTCCCGGCCTCCCTCCCTATCGGACCTACGCCCCCTCCCGGCCTCCCTCCCTATCGGACCTACGCCCCCTCCCGGCCTCCCTCCCTATCGGACCTACGCCCCCTCCCGGCCTCCCTCCCTATCGGACCTACGCCCCCTCCCGGCCTCCCTCCCTATCGGACCTACGCCCCCTCCCGGCCTCCCTCCCTATCGGACCTACGCCCCCTCCCGGCCTCCCTCCCTATCGGACCTACGCCCCCTCCCGGCCTCCCTCCCTATCGGACCTACGCCCCCTCCCGGCCTCCCTCCCTATCGGACCTACGCCCCCTCCCGGCCTCCTTCCCTATCGGACCTACGCCCCCTCCCGGCCTCCTTCCCTATCGGACCTACGCCCCCTCCCGGCCTCCCTCCCTATCGGACCTACGCCCCCTCCCGGCCTCCTTCCCTATCGGACCTACGCCCCCTCCCGGCCTCCCTCCCTATCGGACCTACGCCCCCTCCCGGCCTCCTTCCCTATCGGACCTACGCCCCCTCCCGGCCTCCCTCCCTATCGGACCTACGCCCCCTCCTGGCCTCTCTCCCTATCGGACCTACGCCCCCTCCCGGCCTCCCTCCCTATCGGACCTACGCCCCCTCCCGGCCTCCTTCCCTATCGGACCTACGCCCCCTCCCGGCCTCCCTCCCTATCGGACCTACGCCCCCTCCCGGCCTCCTTCCCTATCGGACCTACGCCCCCTCCCGGCCTCCCTCCCTATCGGACCTACGCCCCCTCCTGGCCTCTCTCCCTATCGGACCTACGCCCCCTCCCGGCCTCCTTCCCTATCGGACCTACGCCCCCTCCCGGCCTCCTTCCCTATCGGACCTACGCCCCCTCCCGGCCTCCCTCCCTATCGGACCTACGCCCCCTCCCGGCCTCCCTCCCTATCGGACCTACGCCCCCTCCCGGCCTCCCTCCCTATCGGACCTACGCCCCCTCCCGGCCTCCCTCCCTATCGGACCTACGCCCCCTCCCGGCCTCCCTCCCTATCGGACCTACGCCCCCTCCCGGCCTCCCTCCCTATCGGACCTACGCCCCCTCCCGGCCTCCTTCCCTATCGGACCTACGCCCCCTCCCGGCCTCCCTCCCTATCGGACCTACGCCCCCTCCCGGCCTCCCTCCCTATCGGACCTACGCCCCCTCCCGGCCTCCCTCCCTATCGGACCTACGCCCCCTCCCGGCCTCCCTCCCTATCGGACCTACGCCCCCTCCCGGCCTCCCTCCCTATCGGACCTACGCCCCCTCCCGGCCTCCTTCCCTATCGGACCTACGCCCCCTCCTGGCCTCCTTCCCTATCGGACCTACGCCCCCTCCCGGCCTTCCTCCCTATCGGACCTACGCCCCCTCCCGGCCTCCCTCCCTATCGGACCTACGCCCCCTCCCGGCCTTCCTCCCTATCGGACCTACGCCCCCTCCCGGCCTCCCTCCCTATCGGACCTACGCCCCCTCCCGGCCTCCCTCCCTATCGGACCTACGCCCCCTCCCGGCCTCCCTCCCTATCGGACCTACGCCCCCTCCCGGCCTCCTTCCCTATCGGACCTACGCCCCCTCCCGGCCTCCCTCCCTATCGGACCTACGCCCCCTCCCGGCCTCCCTCCCTATCGGACCTACGCCCCCTCCCGGCCTCCCTCCCTATCGGACCTACGCCCCCTCCCGGCCTCCCTCCCTATCGGACCTACGCCCCCTCCCGGCCTCCTTCCCTATCGGACCTACGCCCCCTCCCGGCCTCCCTCCCTATCGGACCTACCCCCCCTCCCGGCCTCCCTCCCTATCGGACCTACGCCCCCTCCCGGCCTCCTTCCCTATCGGATCTACGCCCCCTCCCGGCCTCCTTCCCTATCGGACCTACGCCCCCTCCCGGCCTCCTTCCCTATCGGACCTACGCCCCCTCCCGGCCTCCCTCCCTATCGGACCTACGTCCCCTCCCGGCCTCCCTCCCTATCGGACCTACGCCCCCTCCCGGCCTTCCTCCCGCAATGGACCTACGCCCCCTCCCGGCCTCCCTCCCGCATTGGACCTACGCCCCCTCCTGGCCTCCTTCCCTATCGGACCTACGCCCCCTCTCGGCCTCCTTCCCTATCGGACCTACGCCCCCTCCCGGCCTCCCTCCCTATCGGACCTATGCCCCATCTTGGCCTCCCTCGTGCCATTGGACCTATGCCCCCTCCCTACTTCCCCCCACATCCGACCTACACCCCCTCCCAACCTTCCTCCCATTGGACCTACAGCCCCTCCTGACCTCTCCCCATCGGACCTACGGCCCCCTCCACCCTGAGGGTCTCTGGGTCCTGCTGTTAGCTCCCCTCTGTGGGTCCATTCACACTGGAGCTTGGGGCCAGGCTTCACTCCAAAGGGGCAGTGCCCCCAGGCTGACTCAGCCAGTGTGAGACGCTGGGAACCAGCCAGAGAACTTAGAGCTCCCGGCAGAGCCCAGCTGGGTTCAGGTCCCTGGCTAGAGCCCCCCCATTGGCCCCAGTGTCTCCAGCAGTCCCCATCCCCTCCCTGTGGCCCTTTCCCCACCTCACCCAGTATTCACCCCTCTCCTCCCCCCTTCATCACAACCGGGGCCAGAGAGCCCAGTATTCACCCCTCTCCTCCCCCCTCCATCACACCCGGGGCCAGAGAGCCCAGTATTCACCCCCCAGGCCCTGATCACACCGCCTTGCCTCATGCTCACTCTTGCCCCTTCCCTGTTGCAGATTGATAACCATGGCAACCGGCTGCTGGTGAACGAGGAGGCGTCGATTAACGTCCCAGCTATTGCAGCCGCCCACGTCATCAAGCGCTACGCGGCCCAGGCTCCCGATGAGCTGTCCTTCGAGGTGGGGCGGGACACTGCCAGCCCCTTCCTTTCCTGGCCTGGGGCACTGTGCTGAGGAAGCTCACAGCCCCAGAGACCCCAGCTGGGGCACTGTCCTTGGGAAACTCACAGAACGAGAGCCCCCTCCTCCCAGCTGGGGCACTGTCTTGGGAAAGTTCACAGCACTGGAGCCGTGCCCCCGCATCTCCACCCTGGCTGGGGCACTGCTTCGGGGAAGTCCCCCTGACTGTCTCTCTGCTCTGCACAGGTGGGGGACATTGTCTCAGTGATCGACATGCCTCCCAAGGAGGAGGCCAGCTGGTGGCGAGGCAAACACGGCTTCCAGGTGGGTGCGGAGCCCAGGGCGTGCTCCTTGGGGGGCTCCTTGCTGGGTACTGTGCCCCACAGAGCCTGCACGGGAGAGCCAGGGGCGTGGTGAGGGGGAGGCAATGCGGGGAGGCGGGGTCCCGGCTCTGCCTGAGCTGCCCCCCTCCCCTGACCCTCCCCGGTGTAGATGCAGCCTGCGCCAACCGAGGCTCTGCACCCTGCTGCTCCGTCCCCCTCCCCCACGCACACCGGCTGGCTGGGCATAGGGACGTGCCTGCTCAGGGAGTCGCTCCGGATTAGCCAGCACTCACTAGCTGCCCGTGTGGACAGACATGCTCACTCTGGACGCCAGCCACCCCTAGGGCCTAAGCTGCCATGGCAAAGGCGAGACCCCAGCTCCATTGCTAGAGGGGCAGGGGAACTGTGCTTGTAGAAGAGCCTCAGTGGGCACAGGCTGTGTCTACCCCAGGGCACCCGCTGGCAGGGGTCTGCCATGGCCATTGACGCTCAGGACTGGGCATCCAGGTGTGCTGGGCTTGGGTTACTTCCGACTGGGTTGTGGGTTAATCCGGATTCACTGTTCAAGGGGATGAGGAAAGGAAATCCAGATTTGCTGTTGGTGGGTTAAGCTAGATTCACTCTGGTGGGGTTAATCCAGTTTTGCCATTAACATGGATGAGGAAAAGAAATCCAGACTCGCTGTGGGGGGCTTGCCCAGGCTGTGTGAAAGTGGGTTAGTGGAAGGGTTGTGTGGACATTCTCCTCCCGTCGGGTGCGTGTCGCTCGCTAGAGGTGGATTGGGAAGTTCTGCTGCTGTTCGGAAGCCAAGCGCCCACCCAGCGCCTAATTCAGCTGAGCAAACACGCCTTTGGCTGCTCTGGATTCTGCCGTAGGGAGGGGTGGGTCCGGGGGCCTCCTTTCATCACACGGAGGGGAGGGGAGGGGAGGACTCCAGTCCGTGGAGCCGGGGGCATCTCTCAGGGTAGCCTGAGGGGATCCCCATGTTCAGCTGTTGGGAGAGGGGAGGAGTGGACCCTGACCCCGCTATCTGTCCGTCTGTCCTCTCTCCAGGTCGGCTTCTTCCCCAGCGAGTGTGTCGAACTCTTCCCGGACCGCTTGGCACCAGGGCTCAAAGCAGGTGACTCCTGGGCCCCACAGAAGGTGGCCCTAGAGGCTTGGGCAGAGGGGTGCAGGGGTTACCCTGACCCAAGCCTCACCAACCCCCTTCCCTCCAGTGTCACTCACCGCTCCTTGGGGCCCCCCACCTCCTCTTGCTGTCAGCCACCACTCCCAGGGACCCCAACATCCCCTGACCTGCCCTCCATCCCCTCAACCCCTACCCTGCCCTTGCTCTCCATAACCTCCCACCCTTTACTGGGGCCCCGTCTTTGCCACCCAACCCCGTCTCTTCCCCTCTGCTGCCTCCAACAGACACAGACGGGACGGCTACCAGCATCCCCGGCGTCCTTGCACCCCAGGGGCCCCTCTCCCCCACGTCAGGTAAGTAAGCTGGCTCTAAGCTAGAGAGGCGGGGCTAAGGTGCATGAGACCCTGCAGTAACATTCCCACCCCAGAGTGGCTGCATCCCACCACTGAGCTGTCCATGGGTGGTGGTGTATGCGGCTGTTCCCGGCTGCCCCACCCCAGAGATGGCTGCATCCCAGCGCTGGGTGAGCCGTCACCGTGCAGTATTGTGTGCGGCTGTTCCCAGCGGCCCCGCCCCAGAGCTGCTGTGCCATGGCCCTGCCATCCCCGCGGCCCAGCCTGGTGACGGGCTCTCTCCTCCAGTGTGCAAGAAGCATGGGAAGCTCCTCGGTTTCCTTCGCACCTTCATGAAGTCGCGGCCCAGCAAGCAGCGGCTGAAGCAGCGCGGGATCCTGCGCGAACGCGTCTTCGGCTGTGACCTGGGGGAGCATCTCCTGAACTCAGGCCATGATGGTGAGCTCCCGCCTGGCGCTGTGGGCCCTGCCGCCTGTTCCCCTGCCTGCCTGGCACTCCGGGCCCTGCCGCCTGTTCCCCCGCCTGCCTGGCACTCCGGGCCCTGCCGCCTGTTCCCCCGCCCGCCCGGCACTCCGGGCCCTGCTGCCTGTTCCCCTGCCTGCCTGGCACTCCGGGCCCTGCCGCCTGTTCCCCTGCCTGCCTGGCACTCCGGGCCCTGCCGCCTGTTCCCCCGCCTGCCTGGCACTCCGGGCCCTGCCGCCTGTTCCCCCGCCTGCCCGGCACTCCGGGCCCTGCCGCCTGTTCCCCTGCCTGCCTGGCACTCTGGGCCCTGCCGCCTGTTCCCCCACCCACCCGGCACTCTGGGCCCTGCCACCTGTTCCCCTGCCTGCCTGGCACTCCGGGCCCTGCCGCCTGTTCCCCTGCCTGCCTGGCACTTCGGGTCCTGCCACCTGTTCCCCCACCCGCCCGGCACTCTGGGCCCTGCCGCCTGTTCCCCCGCCCGCCCGGCACTCTGGGCCCTGCCGCCTGTTCCCCTGCCTGCCTGGCACTCCGGGCCCTGCCGCCTGTTCCCCCGCCCGCCCGGCACTCTGGGCCCTGCCGTCTGTTCCCCTGCCTGCCTGGCACTCCGGGCCCTGCCACCTGTTCCCCCGCCCGCCCGGCACTTCAGGCTCCAACACCTGTTCTCTCGCTGTCTAGCGCTCTGGGCCCCGACGCCTGTGCCTCCACCCAGCTGGAGCTCCGAGTCCCGCTACTTGATCCCCCACCCGACTGGCACTCCGAGCCCTGCCACCTGTTCCCCGAGGGTCTGTCTACACTACCACCCTACTTCGAACTAGGGTGGTTAATGTAGGCAACCGGAGTTGCAAATGAAGCCTGGGATTTGAATTTCCCGGGCTTCATTTGCATAAAGCCGGGTGCCGCCATTTTTAAATTTCCGCTAGTGCGGACTCCGTGCCCGCGGCTACACGCGGCATGAATTAGGTAGTTTGGATTAGGCTTCCTATTCCGAATTATCTGTACGCCTCGTGGAGCGAGGTGTACCGGTAGTTTGGAATAGGAAGCCTAATCCGAACTACCTAGTTCGTGCTGCGTGTAGCCGCGGGCACGGAGTCCGCACTAGCGGAAATTTAAAAATGGCGGCGCCCAGCTTTATGCAAATGAAGCCCGGGAAATTCAAATCCCGGGCTTCATTTGCAACTCCGGTTGCCTACATTAACCACCCTAGTTCGAAGTAGGGTGGTAGTGTAGACAGACCCCTACTGTCCAGTGCTCTGGGCCCCGCCACCTGTGTTCCCATCCAGCCAACGCTCCAGGCCCCACCACCTGTCTGCTGGGCCATGCTGATTGTATCCACTGGCTGGGCATGTCTCCCAGTCTGGCATCCATCCACTGCCTCCTGTACCTGGCAGCCACGTCTGTTTCCCTGGCTGGCAGCGTGGGTCACTGCCTATCACCCCTCCCGCCTGTGCCAGTGTCCCTGCCTGGCGCTGGAGGTCTCTGCTGCTGTCCGTTCCTGACAGTGGTGCGCCCCGTGCCCCTGCTCACAATGTGCCCCCACAGTCCCCCAGGTCCTGCGCTGCTGCTCCGAGTTCATCGAGAAGCACGGCCTGGTGGACGGGATCTACCGCCTCTCGGGTGTCGCCTCCAACATCCAGAAGCTGCGGTGAGGCCCTGGGAGCAGGGCGCTGGGGGCACAGAGGGTGCAGGGGAGTGGCAGACGGAGGATTGGGGCACAGGAGAGGCTGGGGGTGCAGTAGGAGGCCGACCAAAGGCAGGAGGGTGCTGTGTGGGGCAGCAGCAAGGCGAAGGGGTAGGGTGCAAAGGAGTGGGGTTAGGGGGCAGGCTTGTGCGAAGAGTGTGGGGACAGGGTGCAGGGGCAGGGGATGAGATGGGGGAAGGGGCAGGGCAGGGGATGTAGGGTTGGGGCCGGCGCTAGCCCGGTTCACGGCCCTTTCCCCTGCCTAGGCACGAGTTCGACAGCGAGCGGGTGCCGGACCTCAGCCGGGCGACCTACCTGCAGGACATTCACTGCGTCAGCTCCCTCTGCAAGCTCTACTTCCGCGAGCTGCCCAACCCGCTGCTCACCTACCAGCTGTACCCCAAGTTTGCGGTGAGCCCCCCAGTCCCCAAGCTCCCGCCCCTGCCTCTGCCTCCGCCTCCCCTGCCCCCAGCCTCCCACCCCCTGTCCCCTCCCCCACCTCCGCCTCCCCTGCCGCCAACCTCCCGCCCCCTCCCCCACATCCCACCCCCACCTCCACCTTCCCTGCCCCTGCTCCCACTTCCGCCTCCCCTACCCCAACCTCCCGCCCCCTCCCCCACATCCCACCCCCACCTCCACCTTCCCTGCCCCTGCTCCCACTTCCGCCTCCCCTACCCCAACCTCCCGCCCCTCCTCCAGCATTCTCTGATTCCCCACTTCCCTCCTTCATTTCCCAGGCTTCCCCAGGTTAACACCCGACCCCACAACCCGCTGCTCAGCTACCAGCTCCTGCATTCCCTGCCCGCAACCTCTGGCCTTAGCCCTTCTGGGACCTGCATGCCCCTTAATGCCCCTTTTGCCCCGCAGGAGGCTGTGGCGGTGCCCAGTGAGGAGGAGCGCCTGGTGCGGGTACACGATGTCATCCAGCAGCTGCCTCCACCCCACTACAGGTACCCCCCATCGTGGGGCAGCTGGGGGCCCTGCGGGAAGGTGGGGGCCAGTTGCGGAGTAAAGGGGGGTGAGGGCTGGTGGGGGCCTGTGGGGAAGGTGGGGGTCAGCTGGGGGGGCAGAGGGTGGGTGAGGGCTGGGGGACCTCACAGGAGTTGGGGCCCTGTGGGATTATGGGTAATTGGGGCAGGCTGGGGCCGGGCCTCTCACCACCTGCTCCACCCCTCAGGACCCTGGAGTTCCTGCTGCGGCACCTGGCCCGTGTGGCCACTCACAGCCTAGACACCAGCATGCACATCAAGAACCTGGCCATCGTGTGGGCCCCCAACCTGCTCCGGTGAGTGCCCCCAGCCCTGCTGCCCCATGCCAGCCCCCCAACCTGCTCCGGTGAGCCCCCCCCAGCCCTGCTGCCCCATGCCAGCCCCCCAACCTGCTCCGGTGAGCGCCCCCCAGCCCTGCTGCCCCATGCCAGCCCCCCAACCTGCTCCGGTGAGCCCCCCCCAGCCCTGCTGCCCCATGCCAGCCCCCCAACCTGCTCCGGTGAGCGCCCCCCAGCCCTGCTGCCCCATGCCAGCCCCCCAACCTGCTCCGGTGAGCGCCCCCCAGCCCTGCTGCCCCATGCCAGCCCCCCAACCTGCTCCGGTGAGTGCCCCCAGCCCTGCTGCCCCATGCCAGCCCCCCAACCTGCTCCGGTGAGCGCCCCCCAGCCCTGCTGCCCCATGCCAGCCCCCCAACCTGCTCCGGTGAGTGCCCCCAGCCCTGCTGCCCCATGCCAGCCCCCCAACCTGCTCCGGTGAGCGCCCCCAGCCCTGCTGCTCCATGCCAGCCCCCCAACCTGCTCCAGTGAGCGCCCCCAGCCCTGCTGCCCCATGCCAGCCCCCCAACCTGCTCCGGTGAGTGCCCCCAGCCCTGCTGCCCCATGCCAGCCCCCCAACCTGCTCCGGTGAGCGCCCCCTGAGTCCTGCTGCCTCACGCCAGCCCTCCAACCTGCTCCAGTGAGCGCCCCCCTGGACCTCCAGCTCTCCTGCCCCATGCCAGCCCCCCAACCTGCCCCAGTGAGCGCCCCCCAACCCTGCTGCCCCATGCCAGCCCCCCAACCTGCTCCGGTGAGCACCCGCCAGCTCTATTGCCCCATGACGGCCCCCCAACCTGCTCCAGTGAGCGCACCGCTGAACCTCCAACCCTCCTACAATCTGCCCAACCCACTCTAGTGAAGGCCTCCTGCCAGCCTTCCTGCCCACAGCAGCCCCCATCCCCGCTACATGCCCCCCATCCTGTTCCAGTGAGTGCCCCCATGCCGGGCAGCCCACCATAGCAGCTCCCATCCACCACCCTGCTCTGGCAAATGCTCCTCCACCGGCCCTCAGTGGCCTGCCCCCCCCAGCTACAACCGCCTGCAGCCTGCCCCAATGACACTCCCTCGCCGGCTGCTCTGAGTGCCCCTCCCTCAGGTCGCTGGAGCTGGAGGCTGTGGGGCTGAGCGGGGCTGAGGCGTTCCAGGAGGTGCGGGTCCAGGCCGTGGTGGTGGAGTTCCTGCTCAGCCACGTCCAGGTGCTCTTCAGCGACACGTTCACCTCCGCCGGCAAGGACAGCGCAGGTGGGGCATGGGGCATGGGGGATGGGCGGTGGGGCAGTGCAGGAGGGTGGCATGGGGGGCAGCGAGGGGGAGGGATAGCACAGCATGGGGGCGGTGCAGGGTGGCGCTGAGGGGGCATCATAGGGGGAGTGGTTCAGCCCCAGAGGGCAGCACAGAAATGGGAGCGGGGGGGACAGTGGGGAGTGTTCAGAGAGTGGCTAGGCTGGAGGAGGGGGGTCAGCCTGGGGAGGTATGGGGGGACTCTGCCCTAAGGAGGCTGGGATCTTGGCTGCCTTGTTTGTGCTGCTGCCCGCCCCCCCCCACCTGCCGCCCAGCCCTCAGCAGTGGGGCTGGGAGGAGGCCAGGCTGGGCATCGGGGTGCCTGGGATGGGAGGGCCAGCGGCAGGATTTGGGGGGCAGTCTCCTTGCCTTGCTCCCCCCCAGACCCAGCTCTGTGCTTTGCGCCCTCTCACTGCCGGTGGGGGGATGGGAATCCCTCCATTTTGTCTTCACTCCTGCACCTCCCCTCTGGAGACTCTTTGCTCATGGGCCCATCTACCCTGGTATCCAGCCCTGGCTGACCCTTGGCCCTTCATGGGAGTCTATGCCCAGGCATCCTGCCCAGGCAGCCCTCACCTGCACTCTGGGGTCATTGCAAGGATCCCAGCCCCGTCCCCCACTGAGTGACACGGGAGAAAGTGAGACACCAGAGTAACCTGGGCGTCAGGGTAGTTGACTAGTCGTGTAGCCGCATTGCACTTTAGCACTTACACGACGGTTCGACAGTGACCGGGGCGGGGCGGCAGCCAGTGCGCTCCGGGACCCCCGCCGCCCGCGCTGCTGCCTCTGTCAGCAGAGCCGCTCCACAAACCAGCCCCCTGCGCAGACCCACGGCCTGTCGCCCCACTGACGCGGAGGCCGCAGCGCAGGGTGACAGCAGCCCCTGTCGGTGAGGGTCCGAGCTCCCCGCAGACAGAGGCTGCTTCGCAGCAGCCTTCTCTGCTGCCCCCCTGCCTTACTGCCTCGATGCTGTTGGGAACTGGCTTTTAAGCCGACTCCCCCCAGCACCGGCGCCTGACCCCCCCCTTGCTGACTGTGTGGGAGGCAGCAAAGTGGGGCAGGCAAGTCCATGAACCAGCACATGGCGGGAGCCTGCTTAAAGCCAACTCCTCATGAGCGCAGCCTCCCCCTCCCCCCTCCTTGCTGCCTGTGATCGGGGGGGGGGGGGAGGTACGTGTAGCCCGGGCTTATCAGTTAACTGTGTCGTCTACACGTTGCCATCGCTAGAGTGTCCCAGGAGGGCATTAAGAACGTGGCCACTTTGGCACAGGGGGAGGGCAAGGGGCAGGGGGCTCATAGGGGGCAGGGCACTGGGAGAAGTTTGGGGGCAGTGAGGTCAGGAGGGCTAGTGGGGCAGCTTTGCTCCTCCCATGCTTTGCTCTCTGTGCACTGAGCTGTTCTGTACTCAGCAACTGCCTTCACCCCTGGCCGGGGGGCTGGCCCCCTCTCCCCCGCTGTGTGCCAGGATCCCAGCCCCAGGAAGTTCAGCCCTGCTGTGGGCATGGGGGCACCCCTGGGCCTGCTGCTCCCTCAATCACCCTCTAACCTTATTCTCTCTCCAGCCCCCCAGCCAGCACCCCGGAAGCTGGCCCGGCCCCCTGAGACCAGCCGGCTGCTCTCCCTGCCCGAAGCCCTGAGCAAGGCCCAGCGGGAGCCAGAGACTCAGCAAGATGGGGCGGGGGGCACCACAGGGGTGCAGGGGGACTGAGGGGGGTGGGGTAGGCGTCATGCACATGGTCTGCTGCCCTCAGGCCAAACTCATGGGCCCATCTACCCTGGTATCCAGCCCTGGCTGACCCTTGGTCCTACACGGGAGTCTATGGCGAGCTATGGGCTGTGGGTACAATGCCTCTGTGATCCCCTCCCCCCGGTGCTGTGAGCTGCCCCCCAGATAAGCCTAGATCCCAGATACTGCAGTGGGGCTGTGCCCAGTGGCGGGGAGTTCCACCGGCCTAGGGCTGGGGGAGGAGGCAGGATGGGGTAGTGCCCGCCTGGGGAGGGAGGTTTAGGCCTTGGGTTTAACAGACTCCTGTTGAGAACAAGAGAACATTAAACACCCGGCTGGCAATGCCTTGCGTTGGTGATTTGTGGTGCCCAGCGGCTCGCCTGGGGGGGCAAAAGGCTGGGAGTTGGAGGGGCTGACGCTGGCGTGGGGAGTAGGTGGGGCCAAGACTGGCTGAGTTTGGGGGATGGCTACGGAGCCCAGCACAGGTGTGTGGGGAGGGGGTTGCTGACACGGGGGTGCCAAAGCAGGCAAGTGTTAGGGGGCATCTTGCCAGGCCTGGTAGAGGGATTCTGGGGGCATTGGGGAAGGCTAGGGAGGAACTGCTGAGGTGGGGGGATGCCTTGGCAAGCTGAGGTGGGAGGGTATTAAGGCAGGCAGGACAGGTGGGGGGGCACCCAGGCAGGCTGGGGAGGTGCGGGGCCATGGAGACAGGTCAGCCTTGTGGTGGAGGAGGGGTGGACAGTCCTGTGCCCAAATGCAGTGAGACATGGAACTCAGGGGCAGGTGTAGAGTGGCTGGGC